>NC_047518.2:8141630-8441630 GCF_902827115.2 Pseudochaenichthys georgianus
ACATGCCTGAAAATCACGATTCAACATTTTCTCCTTCTCTGAGGGTCAAGAAGAACATCCACGAGGAACATTAAAAGCTGATGGTATGAGATTTTAAGACCAATACAGGACATTCACTAAGAAACTACTATTATTGTGAAAACACAGTCAGCTGATCGAATGCACCTATTTCCACATCTAATCCATCAGCTGATTATTTATATTTGTCTCACTTTATGAGCTTCACATCACCTGTGCCTTGTACCGCAGAGTTTGCAACGTCACAAATAAATGGGGCCAATCTTCAGTCAGATGTGAATGTGTAATCTAACATTTTCAGTAGAATAATGGACGAAAGGAGTGCAAATACAATTACAATTTATTGAAATGTGAACCAAAACTTCATGTTTTAAATAAAAAGAACATATGACAGAAGGTGTTAAACCTATTAAATGTATAAGTAAACACATGTAGTCAAATCAAGTGACAGACTAGGCCTGTGCAGTTGGTATCAGCTCCTCCATTAGGCCTGGTCCCCCTCGCAGAGGAAAGACCCTCAGTCCTCTCCAAACCAACAGACAGGAAGTCCATCACACGGAGGTTTCTCCCTGAAGTCTCTGGACACCACGCTGTCTCAATCCGTCCACACTGAATATGAGAGGGGGGAAATGAAAATAAAATGCTTTAGACAATAAGAAATATAAAGTTGACTGTTGAGTTGCTCAGTTTTTTAGATTGTCAATACTATTACTGTATAACTAATATCTCAGGTTAAGAGGCACATTCAAATAAAGATTGGTCTTTAAATACATGTTGTCTTTTGAATTGTTTGTCTAAAGTCAAGGATCTAGAACTGGTACTTTGTTTTAATGATACAGTCTGGTTATTATGCTGTTTGGAGGAGGCATCACAGGTAAGAGCACTAACTAGCTACCATCACATGTACCTTAGCTTGACTTAAATGTATTAAACGTATAATTAAGTGATATCAAAATATAAATAATGTCATGCAAACATTAATACTTGCTTGATTCCAGTGTTGAATGTAGCACAATTGCATACAAACATTAAGGGATTTTAAGATTCTGAAGTATTATGCTAAAAACTCAATAACTTAGATTATTATTTATAGTTTTGCTGAATAGTTTCATGTCCGCTTACCTTAGAAACGTAAAATGCGACGTCAGTGTGCAGATGGGGAGCATGTTAGCTTAGCTTGGTAGCTTCAGCTAGCTCTGGAACTTCTAGCTCGGTGGCAGCAGGTCCCGCCTCGACTCCGCCTCTTTGCCCTTATTTGGAGCAGGCGGGAGTTGAACTCTGACGTCACTGTTGAGCCGTTAGTGGCCGACTCCGCCTACTAAGGGCTTCTCGGCAACTCTGCAGAATCCTATAGGTGACGTCACGGACCCTACGTCCATTTATATATATACAGTCTATGAAGCCGACGCAGGGGAGCCCTCAGCACTGTTTTCGAGCACACTTTTTTGCGAGGCAAGCGCGTCAGGGTGTGCTCTATCGGCCGCAGGCTGGACTTCTCCACGGTTACAACCGAGGGAGAGGTGAGTGAGGCGCAGCGGCTGCTAAAGCCGGTCAGGGACAGTGAGGTGGAACGGTGTGCTGGACGACAGTGCGTGCATACATCGGGCTGTGAGAGATATAACGCCGGGTTACGTATTGTTATATTTAGGGTTGGGTATCGTTTGAATTTCCACGATTCCGATTCCGATTCCGATTCTACTTTTCGATTCCGGTTCTTAACGGTTCTCGATTCCGATTCTTTGAGGGGCAGGGTAAAAAAATGATACATGCTTCTTCCACCAAAAAAATTACATTTATTCGAGAAACTTTTACACAGGTTAGTTTAAAGTAATATTCACATTAATCAGTCTGTTTATATTCACTGCTATGTAACTTTAACCTGAGAACAACTGAAGCTACAACAGTGCAACAGTCCAACTTTTAAAAACAGTTCTTGTTGAGAAAAACAAGCATCTGCCTTCTCAGGCATACCGGGAAGAAATGTTTGAACATTTTGAAGTAAAATGCTTCAATCTGGTGCACACGCAGAATTACTAGAGACTAGATCTAGGGGGTACAACTCTAAACACCCATATGAAAAAGATCGGTTTACATTTTAATAATTAAATAACAAATAGCCTACATGTAACGCATTTTATTTTTGTTGTTCATTCATATCTTATTTTACTATTTTATTTATGCATATTTTTTATCTCTCCGGTTTAAAACGATATGTCTGGTTTACTGTCCTATAGTATACATTGGAATGATTTCAAACCTGTTTTATCCCAATAATTATAAAAGAGTGCCTTGGAAATATGTGTTTACATAAATTGTGATCAAAACGTTTGAGACCCACTGAGATAACTTAGACTAAAGTGAACTATCTAAACACTCAGAGTCCTTTACCTCACTGAGCTGTAGTTATCAGCCTCTCAGTCTGACTGGAGAGGACTCTCCTCCACATCATTGTAGAAACATCTTATTTTTCCGTTAGAGCAGCTAGCACCAGATGCTAATAACAACAGCGTCCTCCCTTTCTCCCTAGCTCACTCGCACTTTGGCTGTGAGCTGCGGTTGCCAGATAAGCCAACATCCCCCATTTTCATCACTTGCAGCGCCCATCGTACAGGGGAAATGAAAAGTGTAACCGGGATGAAAAGGGTGTTACATTTACTTAATTATGAATGTTGTTACATCAAGGCCGAAAATTAGGATGAGCACCAATGGTCAAAACATTTTTTTTCTCTCCCAGAGCTGTCAGCGCAGCGCCTCCACAGATCTGGCGCCCTAGGCGAACATTTATAATGCCAGTGCGACGGGCCGGCCCTGGTCTCAGGTTACACTGTAGTCCCCGCTGCAGTCATGCAGTAGGCTACGGAGAGCGGCGAGAAACATTTCCTCAGGAATCGAAAAGCGGAACCGAAATTCACATTTCTAAATGATGCCGTTGGAATCGAAATGTTGGAACCGGTTCCGAACCGGAACCGGTTCTCGGTACCCAACCCTAGTTATATTAGCACAGGCGGAACCCTTTACCCTGGGGCACTGTCTGTCCTATACCGCTCGCTGAAGAGTGGTGAAGGATGATGGTCAGGAGGCGGGGCCTCCTTTTATACAGAAGTGAGATGCGCACGCATTCAGGTAGGCCAGCCCCGGGGCCGGCTACGTCTATAGAAATCTCAGTAGGTGAATGCTTGTCCAGTAGAGGGCTCTGCCTGTGCTAATACAACAAGGGTTACAATACGTAACCCGGAGTTTCTTACGTTGGTAATGATTGTATACAAGCAAGGGTGTGCAATAAACAGATACCATCAGTTAGAGAGTCAGACCATCATTCAGCCGGGGACGCTACAATTATTATAGTGAATGTTATTCAAACCATTAGCTGTTGTTCATAGTAGGTTGGCATATTACACTGAACTAGCAAACGTAGGTTAGCAAATTAATCTAGCTGGCAAGCCAACGACCCTAAAACAACTAGGTTTCTCTAATATTTTGTGATTTGCATTTGATTTCGTCCAGCCAGATCAGGAAACTCCTGGCGTATCTGGCGGACAACACATGACGAGATGACCACTCATCCTGCCTCGTCCTAAGAAGCCCCAGCACCAGCTTACAAAGCTGCGATAGGCAAGATGCCCGAAAACGCATATAAGGGGAGGAAAGGATGATATACCGTGTATATATGTATATTTACTAGGGCTGTCAGTCTATTACAAATATTTAATCGTGATTAATCGCACATTTTCTATCTGTTCTAAATGTCCCTTAGAGGGATATTTTTCAAGTTTTTAATACTCTTATCAACATATGAGTGGACAAATATGCTTTATGCAAATGTTTGTTTATTATCATTTGGACAATGAGAAATATTCTCATGGAGCTATGTGCAACTCAAGGCATATGCTCGAACGGGAGCTGCCTGGACGCTGCAATCACGTGTGCTGACTTTTCGTACAATGTCCCACTGTCTGCTTCCTGCATAAAGTCAAGTGTTCGGCGCAGTTGTCGGTGAAATGTCGCTCCTCTGTTTTCATTGAAACAGCTAATTATATCCTTTAGCGCAGCTAGCTAGCACCAGATGCTAACAACAATAATACACGTAAGGTGTGCGCGTTCTCTCTCTCTCGCTCGCACCACACATACACACACCCTCCCGGTCCTCCCGATAGCCAGTCGGTGCCTGCCGGTGAGCGTGGAAGTGTGGTCTGCCACAAGCTGTCAGCATCAGCTTGTAGATGGTATTTTAAACTCGATGCGCTCTGAAACTACGGGGCGGCCGAGGACAAAAAATACACATGCGTTAATCGCGTTAAAATAATTAGTGGCGTTAATTTTTTTCATTTAACTTGACAGCCCTAATATTTACACATGTTCATTTTGTACATTTCTAAAAATAAAGTTTGATGGAAATACTTAGCCTTTCTTCCCTGAATTATTTGCTCCTATAACATATCATTCATATATAGCAAACCATGATTTGATTTTTCATCAAACACAGTAGTAGTTTATTGCAGGTAACTAACTCTTCTTATCTTCCGTTCTACGCCTCAAAGGTCTATAATCGAATCTGTACATGCTATGGAGATTCTGCAGAGTGTGGGGTATGTATGGTGTATATCTTGGCATATAATGTTGTGTGCTACTGTTGATGTTTTCAGCTAGCTGGCTACATAATGTTGTAACTGTCAGCTCGGCTACCTTTCTAATTTATTTGCAACAGACGTTTTCCACTTCGGTAGGCATCATGGCGCAGTTTCCACAAGTGCACCTAAATAACAACAGTTGTAGGTACAGTTCGGTTAGTTAGTGTATAACATATACGGCTGTACCGACGCCATCGTAAGACTGATATTCCGCTCAGAGTGAGCCGAAAAAAGCACTGTTAGACATGGGCGGAGCCTCTCTGGTGGTTGACCAATCAGATCACACTGGGCTCACAGGGGAGGGGGGGGCAGGAGCTCCAACAAGCCGTTTAGGACAGAGAGTGAATACACATACTATACAGAGATGCTGTATGAGAAACCAATGTGAGTTTGGAAAATTGCACCATATAAATCTATTTTAGTATACCTAAACAATGGAATTATGATCAGTAGAAACGGCCATGACATGGGACCTTTAAACTCCGCACACGGAGCTCTGATTGGTCAGCTGGCGGTGTTTTCACTGAGTTGATCTCTTATCCTGGAACCTAACCAGCTCCGGAGCAGGTTTGCCGTTCAGCATAACTTACCATGGAGATCTACCCCGGTAAGAAGGGACCCAGCGTCGTAGGACCGGAAACCCAGAGTTAACCCTGAAGTTACCTCGCTAAGCGAAAATCCGGCTTCGTAGTAAAGGCCACTGGTCCTTCAGCATTAGTTTAATAAAGCTTGTATACACCTGCCACAATTGTTTTCTTCATTTGGATTCACCCTGCTCCCCTTCCCACCATAACATTCACAGAGCGTTATTCACCTTCTGTGTCACTTCTGGTTGCAAACAAACAGGACACCCAAAGCACAACTGTTTCCTGTTGTAGTAAACAACTTTTTTCCTGTACAAGGATTATATATAAGGAGGCATACAATTAAACTACAGGGGGATGATGGTATCTGTCTTAAAGCAGGTAGGGACCCTCTCCTGTCAGTGATGACATCAGCTAGCTGGTTTCTACAGATTCTTACAGGATCAGAGATGTTCTCAAGCCAAGCAGCGTTTGACATTCATATTCCTTATTGCTTTGGACAAGGAGAAATTACACTTTCAAAAATGATTTATAAAGGTCCTTTTATGCTTTTAGCTGTTTTCCCTTCCCTGTAGTATGTTTTGGTGCATGTAAATGGTCTGCAAAGGCTAGAATCTCTGTGTTCCCTTCAGAGGTAGTTTCTCCTGTCTTCCTCAGGCAGTCTTTTTCAGTGGAGTTTGGTTCACCTCGTCTGACAGGGTGGTCAAAATATGTTGTTGGCAGTCTTCTCCAGATTTTCTGCATGCAATCCTATTTGATCTTCCTTTTCCAACGTTGATGAGTGTATTACTCATGAGAAATACGAATTGCAGTAACACAAGTGCCCGACTGAATGTGCTGCTATCAACACGGTGAGGATAAAACAGGAAAGATCTATGGTGACAGAATTTCGAACCAATAATTCCGTAATAATTTACCTTGGGGTTTGAAGGATAAAAATAAGGCAAATGTGGCAGTGAATATAAGAAATAGTGGGCCTGGAAAAGACATTGAGCTGTCTGAGTGGAAAAGTACAGTACTCTGTTAAAGTCCAACTGCTGAGCAGCCTCAGTGGAAATATACGGTGTCAATACTGTGTGGTACAAAACGCGGGGTCAACCAGATTAAGAACAGAGGCATCCTGTTATGTCCAAACTGATAAGCCAAAAGGTTGCAGAACTCATCACTAAATCACCCACCAAGCAGGCACAACAGTTCACAAGGGCAGTCTTGTGAGTGAAAGCAAATAAGGAAGTAAACAAAAGCGCACCAAAGGCTAACCTAAGAGTTGCTAGGGTCAGCAAAGGCAGATTAAACCACAAGAGAGCAGCAAAGGTGGGGGCTCCGCTAGGAACAGTATATAAGCAGGATGTATTCAGTCCAAGGCGCTGGCGTTTTGTGGTATAGTATGGATTGATATATCTTTGTTGAACTGTGTAATAAAGTGCTTATTTGAAGAAACAATCCATTGGAGTGCAAAGTCTAGTTTTGTACAGCTAACAGAGAATAGTGTCTAGGACACAATTCCTTTTCCCTCAGAACTAAGAAAGGTCATCGGCGGATCCGGACGGCGACCCCGCTCTGGCCATATCCAAACGATCTGCGCGGAGGACGGACCTGGTCCGGTAGACTCCAACAGCTTGGTGACCCCGACGTGATGGTCTAGAGCGGGTAGTCTGGACACCGATGACCTTCTGAGAGGACACCAAAAAACATTGAGTTTACAGCTTTTACAAGAAACCATCTCACACAATCAAAAACCCGGGTAACTCAGGATCAAGGTAAGCATCTGCCTGTTACAACAAATAGATGTGTTTGAAATACCACTAAATTTTAGGATTGTGTGAAAATGGCAGAAATAATTGTCTCAGCTAAAAAGTAAAGATAAAACGTAAATAAAATGGTGTGCACTAAATAGATCAACAAGGGTATAAACAAATCTGTGATGAGAAGCGGGTGAAACCCGTAATTTATGAGGATCCGCCGCGGTCCAAAGGGAAGGTGTCAAACTAGTAAAACTAGTAGCCATAGTACAGTGTAAAACTAGGGGAGACTCTAGTATCTAAAGGGAAGGTGTCAAACTAGTAAAACTAGTAGCCATAGTACAGTGTAAAACTAGGGGAGACTCTAGTATCTAAAGGGAAGGTGTCAAACTAGTAAAACTAGTAGCCATAGTACAGTGTAAAACTAGGGGAGACTCTAGTATCTAAAGGGAAGGTGTCAAACTAGTAAAACTAGTAGCCATAGTACAGTGTAAAACTAGGGGAGACTCTAGTATCTAAAGAAGGTGTAAAACTAGTAATACTAGTAGCCATAGTACAGTGTAAAACTAAGGGAGACTCTAGTATCTAAGGAAAGGTGTAAAACTGGTCGCCGTATCAGTAGCTAATATATCTGTGTACAATGTTTGATTGTTTGAGAAAGAATAGTTTGTGGGAAACCTTCCCTGGGAACTTAAAGGAGTTGTATTGATCTGTTTGTTGATTGTTCTGTCTGTTGGTTGTCATTGTTGATTCGTAAAGACCTTGTTTTATGTTGGTAAATGTTTTGGTATACCAATAGTTTGTTGTTAGTTGTTGAAAGAAGCCCCCCTTCTCTTGAAAAGGCTGAGAGCTCCAGCCGGAGCCGGGGTGTCAGTATTTGTCTGTGAAAGAATCTCCCCCCACTTTCGGATTCTGTAGAAGAGTACTCTTTGTTTCAATCAGAAAAAGAGCAAGCTATTCATCACAATTGTATTTTTAGGTTATGAATAAAACAAAAAGTAGTAGCCTAAGTGATAAGCAGGAGGGTTTTTGAACGCTTGTCAGTCAGAAGGAATCTATTAATGTTTATATAACAGGGGAAGCTCATTTGTGGTCAGCTGCCCTCTGTTCTTCAATATTCTGTGTTGCTCCACGGACATTCAAATAAATAAGAATAAGGACATTAAGAGTAACGACAAGATTTGTCCAGTGTATTAATAAATACAAGTGAACACATATTAACCTAGTCAGATAAATAGATACGAAGTCATTCTTGTTTAAAGGAAGCCCCCCTCCTCCTGGAATGCCTGTTCCAGCCGGGGTGTCTGTGAGAGTACCCACACCCCCTCCTTCTTTTTTCTCTCTCCTGTTTGCTCTCTTCTTAAATGCATGAAGAAAGAGCATTGAATTTAAAACAAGGAGTGAATAACATTGAAAATTAATAGATCAATGTGGGAGCTGAAGTAGTAGATATTGAAATAAATAAGAAACTATAATTTGCTGTTTTTAGCATAGTTTTTGTAGGATACAGTTACGTCACTTTGTGGTTTTATGAGGGGTTTTGAGAACTGATTGGTACCATTGCATTACATTGTGAATGTCATGGTATTTGTCATTAACTAAGGATTGTACTTAATTATATTTCAAGGAAAACAATTATATTACATACAGTAACGTTAAGGGAAAGTAAAAAGTGGTTCACGTTAAAACAGAGCATTGGTGGCATTTTCAGTTCATTGCTTGCTTCCACACGCCTTTCCCCCTCCTTGTCTCTTTCATGACTTTATTTAATGCATTAGAACGATTGTTATCGTAACTTTCCGTGTTTATAGAATTCAAACTCACTGTTCACATTACGGAGTATATTTCCGGAACGGCCTTTCAAAATAAAAGCCACGGGCCGCTGTTCACCAGAGATGCCTTCACAATAAAACAGTAATTAGCTTAACAATATATTTGTCACGGATGAGTGAAGGAAGCGGGACCCAAATGCAGATAACTTTTGAGAAACCCTTTATTTCAAGGAGAAAGGATAAATGACAAATACAGAACAGACCACTCTCCGGTGAACTCCGTCACCAACAAACAATGACCCAACACTGAACACAGACAGAGACAAGACTAAATACAAGAAGGGGTAATCATGACAACGAGAAACAGCCGGGCAGGGGAGGAGAAACACAAGGACAACAGGTGAACACAATCGGGTAATCAGGGAGGGAAACAGACAGAAAGCAGACAGGCAGGAAATGGGGGTGAACACTTAACACAATAAGACAGGAAACCCAAAGACAAGAAAAACACCAACACAGACAAAACTACAAACGTGACCTAACATGTGAATTGTGACAGAACCCCCCCCCCTTTGGACGGATTCAAAAAAAAAAAAAAGTCCAAAACCCCAAGCAGGGTGGGCGGAGGGGGTCCGGAGGACGGGTCTTGGGCTGACAGCCCAGGAACACAGCGGAGGACCAGGAAGGGGTCTCGGGCGGACGGCCCGGGGGGCAAGGTCCAGTCCAAAAAGGGGAATTCGGGCGGACTGCCCGGGGACAAGGCAGAGAACCAGGAAGGGGTCTCGGGCGGACGGCCCGGGGTCAAAACAGAGTCCAAGGTGGGGACCATGGAGGACCGAAGGCAGCGGCAGGAAGAGTCAGGGACCCGGGTCCGAGGGCGAAGGCAACGGCAGGAAGAGTCAGGGACCCGGGTCCGAGGGCGAAGACCGCAGCGCTCAGGGGGCCGGGCACGAGGGCGAAGACCGCGGCTCTCAGGGGGCCGGGCTCGAGGGCGAAGACCGCGGCTCTCAGGGGGCCGGGCTCGAGGGCGAAGACCGCGGCTCTCAGGGGGCCGGGCTCGAGGGCGAAGACCGCGGCTCTCAGGGGGCCGGGCTCGAGCCGGTGTCGACCGGACAGGATCAGGAGGCCGGGCAGGAAAGCGCTGATGGGCCAGTTCCGGAGATCGGGCAGGACCCGGTGTCGGCCGGACAGAAACCGGAGCCGGTCGGACAGGCTTCGGCAGGATCCCCCACGGAAAAGGACCAGGAGTTGGCAGGAACCCCGGCGAGACCGGTGATGGACATGGGGCTGGCAGGGCCCCCGGTAGAACCTCCAACGGCACGGGATATAGGGTTGGCAGGACCCCCGGCAGAAGAGTCTTCTGCGGGACCTCCAACGGGACAGGAGTAAAGGTTGGCAGGACCCCCGGCAGGGGAGTAGACGGCGGGACCTCCAACGACACAGGACACAGGGTTGGCAGGACCCCCGGCAGGGGAGTAGACAGCGGGACCTCCTACGGGACAGGAGAAAAGGTTGGCAGGACCCCCGGCAGGGGAGTAGACGGCGGGACCTCCAACGACACAGGACACAGGGTTGGCAGGACCCCTGGCAGGGGAGTAGACGGCGGGACCTCCAACGGCACAGGACACAGGGTTGGCAGGACCCCCGGCAGGGGAGTAGACGGCGGGACCTCCAACGGCACAGGACACAGGGTTGGCAGGACCCCCGGCAGGGGAGTAGACGGCGGGACCTCCAACGGTACAGGACACAGAGCTGGCAGGACCCCCGGCAGGGGAGTAGACGGCGGGACCTCCAACGACACTTGCGTAGGGGCTTGAATAGGGAATGGAGAGGGAACTCGAGCGGAGACTTGAGAGGGGACTCGAGAGGGGACTCCAGAGGGGACTAGAGAAGGGAACACGAGAGGGGATTTGAGAGGGGAACTAAAGAGGGGACTCGAGGAGGGACCAGAGGAGGGACCAGAGGAGGGAACTCGAGAGGGAACTCGAGAGGGGACTCGAGGGGGAACTGGAGAGGGAACTCGAGAAGGGACTACAGAGGGGACTAGAGGAGTAACTAGGGAAGGGAACTCGAGGGGAACTAGAGAGGGGACTCGAGGAGGGACTAGAGGGCCTAAAGGAGGGACTAAAGGAGGGAACTCGAGAGGGGACTCGAGGGGGAACTGGAGAGGGAACTTGAGATGGAAACAGAGAGGGGACTCGAACAGAGACTAAAGAGGGGACTAGAGGAGAGACTAGAGGAGGGACTAGATGAGTAACTAGAGAAGGGAACTCGAGAGGGAAACTAGAGAGGGGACTCGAGGAGGGACTAGAGGAGGGACTAGAGGAGGGACTAAAGGAGGGAACTCGAGAGGGAACTGGAGATGGAAACAGAGAGGGGACTCGAACAGAGACTAAAGAGGGGACTAGAGGAGAGACTAGAGGAGGGACTAGATGAGTAACTAGAGAAGGGAACTCGAGAGGGGACTCGAGGAGGGACTAGAGGAGGGAACTCGAGAGGGAACTGGAGATGGAAACAGAGAGGGGACTCGAGAAGGGACTACAGAGGGGACTAGAGGAGAAACTAGAGGAGGGACTAGAGGAGTAACTAGAGAAGGGAACTCAAGAGGGGAACTAGAGAGGGGACTCGAGGAGGGACTAGAGGAGGACCTAAAGGAGGGACTAAAGGAGGGAACTCGAGAGGGGACTCGAGGGGGAACTGGAGAGGGAACTTGAGATGGAAACAGAGAGGGGACTCGAACAGAGACTACAGAGGGGACTAGAGGAGAGACTACTCTAAAAAAAAAAAAAAAAATCAAAGCTTTGTAGTCTCAAAGTAGTAGATCATCATCACAGATGAAATGGCTGATGATGATGACATGTATAGACAGTGGCGTGTCTTATATATACAAGCCAACATGTTGGCTAGAAAATTCTCTTGGTGTTCAGATAAGGTTAAGGTGAACCTCTTTAGAGCGTATTGCACTCCTCTCTATACTGCCCCCTTGTGGGTCAAGTATAAGAAGGCGAGCCTCCGGAAGCTCCAGGTTGCATATAATGACTGTTTGCGTATACTGCTTAGAAAACCAAGGTGGTGCAGTGCAAGTGAAATGTTCTGTAATGCACGAGTCAACACGTTCCATGCTCTTTTGAGAGGTCTGATGTACAAATTCATCTGTCGATTGAATGTTTCTCATAACTCTGTCATTATGCTGCTTTCAAATCCGTGTCTCAGTGCTGTACGATACCAGTCACCTCTGTGGAAACATTGGTATGGCTGCCTTTTTTTAGTTTGTATTTGAGTGTTGTATGTTTTGTAATAATGGACCAAGAGTCTCTTTAAATAAAGATGATGATGATGACTAGAGGAGGGACTAGAAGAGTAACTAGAGAAGGGAACTCGAGAGGGAACTCGAGAGGGAACTCGAGAGGGAAACTAGAGAGGGGACTCGAGGAGGAACCAGAGGAGGGAACCCGAGATGGGACCGTGGCAGCCGGGACCAGATCCGGGTCTGGAACCAAGGCAGCTGGGGTCGGGACCATGGCTGCTGGGACCAGAACTGGGGCCGAAACCCTGGCTGCAGGGACCGGAATTGCAGCCAGAAACATGGCTGCTGAAGCCAGAATCCTGTCTATAAGCTCCAGCTTCGACGCCGGAAACACGGCCGTATAGGGCGCTCCCGGAGCTGGGACCATAGCCGCTGGGGCCGGCCCTGGAGCCGGAAACATGGCTGTATGATCCAGCTCTGGAGCCCGGATCATGACTGTGTGGGGCGGACCCGGAGCCGGAAACATGGCTGCGGGAGCCTGCACTGGGGCAGGAACCATGGCTGCTGGGGCCGGGACTGGAACCGTGGCTGCTGGGGCCGGAACCGTGGCTGCTGGGGCCGAAACCGTGGCTGCTGGGGCCGAAACCGTGGCTGCTGGGGCCGAAACCGTGGCAAGGACTGAGGCTGGAACCATGGCTGCTGGGGCCCGTACTGGGACTGGAACCATGGCTGCTGGGGCCCGTACTGGGACTGGAACCATGGCTGCTGGGGCCCGTGCTCCTTGTCTGGCCTTGCGACGACTCTTCTTAGCAGCCGCCTGAATACTCCGTGGGCCTCCATAAGCCTGACGACTTCCAGCACATGACTCCAGAACAGGAGCAGGAACTGGGACAGAAGCATGGGTTGACCCCAGACGAACCACTCCGAGACGTCTGTAGTCAGCAGGCTGGAAATCACACCTCCAGAGGAAGTCCAACATCCAGTCAGGTAAGAATTCCACCATCGCCAACCGGTGCGCCTCTACCAGGGCGGCCTCCTTCAGCCGAACACTGGACGCTTCCTTCCACCAATCGTGGCAACATTCCAAAGGAAAAGAGAAATGTTGCAGCTCCACCTCAAAAGGATCGTCTGCTGGGTCCATTTCGGGTTGGGTCATTCTGTCACGGATGAGTGAAGGAAGCAGGACCCAAATGCAGATAACTTTTGAGAAACCCTTTATTTCAAGGAGAAAGGATAAATGACAAATACAGAACAGAACACTCTCCGGTGAACTCCGTCACCAACAAACAATGACCCAACACTGAACACAGACAGAGACAAGACTAAATACAAGAAGGGGTAATCATGACAACGAGAAACAGCCGGGCAGGGGAGGAGAAACACAAGGACAACAGGTGAACACAATCGGGTAATCAGGGAGGGAAACAGACAGAAAGCAGACAGGCAGGAAATGGGGGTGAACACTTAACACAATAAGACAGGAAACCCAAAGACAAGAAAAACACCAACACAGACAAAACTACAAACGTGACCTAACATGTGAATTGTGACAATATTTAACTTATATTACATCCTTAAACATTGATTTAAATTCATTACAGTTTTCAAATACGGCGCGGATTGAATACAGTTATTTGTGTATTCTGTTACAACATCACCATGCTTATAACACAACTTAGATAAACAATTTGAAAATTAATAGAATTAACCAAGTAGATAAAAGATTAGTATAGTGGTTAAGGAGGGTGTCTTTGTGTTGCCTATTAACTTAGAACTGAAGTAATAAAGAATAGGAAGACTACTATCATTAGTTTGTTTTAACATTCACATATTTCAGCATTCCTGACCTCAGCCGTTTTATTTTGTAACCCGTTGGGTTAGAGATTTAAATTGAGTTTTTCTCAGTAGCTGAATGTGATTACAGCAGCATTGGATAGTTCTGCATCACCTTTTGGGTTCTTTGAATCTGTGTGTAGGTGAAGAGTTGCTCACTGCAAACAGAAGAAGTATGCAAAGAACGCATAGGAGATATTGACATTATGCTTGTGCCTCGTTGTCAAGGCAACAGTGGTGTGAAGAGGTACTGCGGTTTTGGGGGATTTCTGCTGTACAGAGGACAATGTGTGTCTGCCAAGTGATTCCTTCCCTCATCCCAATGCCAGGGAGAGTTTCCTTGGAGCCCACTGACCAGGGCCGGTCCTAGCTTTTTGGGGACCCTGCCACTGACTACAGCTGCATCACTGACTGTGCTCATTATGACACAATCTTGAGACATGCTTGTCTCAGATGGTTCTGGAGGAATGATGCAATGATTTTACAGCATAATTGTGCAATAGTTTCCCAGGGGGTGGTGTAGAAACCTTAATGCTTAGTGTTTAGATAAGAGGCTGCTTGTTTAAATGATGGTCTGGAATGCTGAAAAGATTAAAGTTTAATATTCTTGGTTAGCAAACAGGACATGTCAACGGTCTGCGCCCTGTCATCAGCAGACTATCAACAACCCTTCTTCTTGGATGTTTCTGAAAAAGAAAACACCGTAAACGGCGTACTTTTCCAGAAAAAGGGGGATCAGAGTCCAGGCAGAACATTTTGCTGTATGCTAGCGTAGCACTAGATGCAGCAGAGGCAAAAGAACCCCCATGCATCAGACATGCAGCTGGAGTGGCTAGAGTACTAAGGAAAATCCAACACATAGTGATGAGACACCCACTCACAGTGCTCACAAGCCATAGCATTGTAGCCCTAGTCAACTCAGCGGCCTTCACCATGACATCAGCAAGACAGACCAGTTTAGAAAGGTCTCTGACACAGCCACACATAACCTACACAGGGTGGCCAGAAGCCATCCCCTGTGCAAAAGAAGACAGCCAGTCTGTAATCAACTTCCTGGTACAAACCTACATTCCAAGACACGGGTTCCCCAAAAAGATTCGCAGTGCGGTGGTGGAAGCCTCTCTTAGGCTAACCCACAGATTTGGAGCAGTGTATCATCCACAATCACAGGGAAAGGTTGAAAGAATGAACTTAAATCTAAAACAGAAACTAGCAAAGGCGATGGAAGAAACAGGAATGACATGGTTGGAGGCACTACCTCTCGCCCTATTGGCTATCAGGAGTTCCATTTGCAGGACCACTGGGTTCACTCCATATGAAATGACTCATGGGCACCAGTTTCCAGGCCCAGGGGCGGGAGCCACGGTTTCAAAGGAACTGTATGACAAAGTGGGGCACCAGGCCTACTATAAACAACTAAAATGCCTCGTTGCAGAGTTCGCAGACGAATCCACAGCAGCCAGAGCCAAAGGACACACAGAGGAAGCTGAGGGCAGCAGGGACGCTGAATACGTCCGCCTGAAGACGATCAAACCCAAGTGGTGTGCTCCAAGGTTCTCTGAACCACTCAAGGTAACCCAGCGAACAGATCATGCAGTCAGAGTAGACGGAAAAGGAGACACGTGGTACCACTGGAGCAGGTGTGTGGAAGCACCAGCACCTACCAGTACCCTCGCTGACACCATCCAGGACCTAGGCCAACTGAACATCAGGCAAACAACCGAAGCCCCCCAACCCCCAAGTGTGGACATCGACTCCACTTCCGAGGAGGAGGAGACAACAGGAGAACCAACGGCAGCCCAGGAGATAACAGCCGGCGAGGAGGCACAACAAGGGACCGCTCCCCCAAAGTAGGCGGTACACCACACGCATCACATACACACACCACACAAGAGACACTCACCTACACTGATACACCAAAGAACTTTTACAAGAAAAACGAAGATGAAGAAGAACTCAGGACCTAACCAACACCTCTATTGCTTGGCCTTAACACTTTGTTTTTTCATCATTGTTGGAATAATCCTTATCATAGTGGGTGAAAGGGGGAGGCAAATCATTGACCAAAGTAATAATCCAAATTCCCCACAAAATGAAACTACGCAAGATACCTTTTTTCCTCCAAAAAACAGCCTAACTAGACACGTCCGCAATGTGGCCGGCACAGTAGATATGGCAAATTTCACCCAATGTAACCAGAAAGATGCATTAAGACACATCTCGCTGACACTTTGCCTACCCTCGGACTCAAGCACCACTACCCTCATCCCGTACACCAGTTTGTCAAACGAACGCAACCAAAAAGGAGGGTCGTGGGGAAACAAATACCAATGGTACATGACGCTAGACTTTTGGTTCGGAAAAGGCGATCCCAATGAAAGATATAGCTATGGTCGAGCGTGGACCGACTTGGTGGGAGAGACAGGGGCGGATTGGAGTTCATCGTCAACAGGAACAGCGAAAAAAGTAAGGCAAAGAGTACATCTAGCAAAATCCTCATCTGGCCTCATAGTACAGTTAGACTTAACGGGGGTACCCCAACCCAAGAAAGATGAAACCCCTTGCGCATCCTTTTATCTATGGCCCAAGGCATCGCCAAGCCCCCAATTCTCTATATACGTATGCATGTCCAGTCGCATTAAAAGACCACAATCTGACATATTATCCGTCCAAAAGGGGGTGGTGATCCACTCCACTAAGGAGTGGACAACTGATCAAGAGTTCCAAGTAGCAACTGGAATCTCGGGACGCTCAGCAAACAGCAACAACTGGTTACTGATGGCACAACAAGCCGCGCTAGACACAGGCGATGACTGCCTCGTTTGTATGGGAGCCAGACCCCTGCTCCACATAATTCCTGCCCCGGTAGAACCAATGTGTGCCAATGAATTAAAAGTAGGGGACATAACAAACCTGGCAGAACAATACCCCTATCATACTACGAACAGAGTCAAACGCGAAGCCATGATTGACCCAGATCCAACGTACATAGACGCAATAGGGGTACCACGGGGCGTACCAAGTGACTACAAAATAGCCGATCAAGTAGCGGACGGCTTCACATCCGTCATCTGCCCCTGGTGTGTCATCAATAAAAACGCAGACCGCATCAATTACGTTCATTATAATGTCCAACGCCTAGGAAACCTCACACATGCCGGACTCAAGGCAGTTAGTGAGCAATTGAAAGCCACATCACTCATGGCCTATCAAAACAGAATGGCCCTAGACATGCTCCTAGCAGAAAGAGGCGGAGTATGTGCAATGTTCGGAGAGCAATGCTGCACCTTCATTCCCAACAACACCGCTGCAGATGGCACTCTACAAATAGCACTGGACGGTCTGAAAACTCTCAACTCCCGCATGAAAGATCAATCTGGTATCAACGGTAAATGGGACGAATGGATGTCAGTGTTCGGTAAATACAAAACCCTGGTCACCTCAGTATTGGTATCAATGGCCGTGTTTGCAGCAATTTTGACCTTGTGCGGGTGCTGCTGCATCCCATGTATCCGCTCAATGGTGGACAAAATAATTAGTACCGCCATAGCACCTTCTACTCCCCTGGGCCAACAACTCGCCTTGCTATCCTTAGAAAACAACCCAGACATTGAAGAAGGCGAAGAAGAAGCGGCAGCAATGGACACTTTCCCGACAGCACCACCAGTACCACCGTATGGCAGAATGTGGGAAAGAGAGACAGAAGCCTAAAACAGCTGACATAAATGTACATAAACAATAGCGTTGGTTTGTTGCCCCAATCATTAGAATGGGGCAAAAGGGGGATTGAAGGATAAAAATAAGGCAAATGTGGCAGTGAATATAAGAAATAGTGGGCCTGGAAAAGACATTGAGCTGTCTGAGTGGAAAAGTACAGTACTGTGTTAAAGTCCAACTGCTGAGCAGCCTCAGTGGAAATATACGGTGTCAATACTGTGTGGTACAAAACGCGGGGTCAACCAGATTAAGAACAGAGGCATCCTGTTATGTCCAAACTGATAAGCCAAAAGGTTGCAGAACTCATCACTAAATCACCCACCAAGCAGGCGCAACAGTTCACAAGGGCAGTCTTGTGAGTGAAAGCAAATAAGGAAGTAAACAAAAGCGCGCCAAAGGCTAACCTAAGAGTTGCTAGGGTCAGCAAAGGCAGATTAAACCACAAGAGAGCAGCAAAGGTGGGGGCTCCGCTAGGAACAGTATATAAGCAGGATGTATTCAGTACTCTGGACTCACTTCAACTGGGATCTCACACTGACGAGCTTGTCACGGTGGGAACTCAAGAAGGAGTCCAAGGCGCTGGCGTTTTGTGGTATAGTATGGATTGATATATCTTTGTTGAACTGTGTAATAAAGTGCTTATTTGAAGAAACAATCCATTGGAGTGCAAAGTCTAGTTTTGTACAGCTAACAGAGAATAGTGTCTAGGACACAATTCCTTTTCCCTCAGAACTAAGAAAGGTCATCGGCGGATCCGGACGGCGACCCCGCTCTGGCCATATCCAAACAATCTGCGCGGAGGACGGACCTGGTCCGGTAGACTCCAACAGGTTCCACGTGTCCAAAATAAATTGAATACCAGTAAAGCATTTCAAGTAAAACAGAGGCTCGCTGCATCTTCACCTAGCCAGATAAATAAAAGTAAGGAGCAGTGACAGGCAGGATAACTCGCATAACTTTGATCATGCATTATGAATTCTGGATGTTTTATTCATGCGGGCGGAGAAGCACAGCTCGAGGATGTGGCCTTTTCCCCCTCTCCCTGCTGCTCGATCCTACATGAGGTATACAGCCTTGTTTTCTCACCACTGCTTCATCTCGATCTGCAGATCACAGCACCTCCCCTTGAGACCCCATGCTCTCCACCAATCCGGCCTGCGCGAAGGCTAAGAAAAAGATTCATTGCAGAGGAGGAACTGTTGGTGAGGCAGCAGACCCTCTACAACAGATTATTTATTCCACTGTGATGTGACTTGAGTCAGCTGAGGAAATCCGCTCGGGATTCAGGTGATCAGAAAGAAAAAGGCTTGTTTTTGGGTTTGATCAATGCACTTTTTATAGTGAGAAACTCGGGCAAAACAAATAAGTTACAGCTTTAGTCAGGGCATGAAGCATACAGGTATACAATGCAGAACATTTATTTTGAGAAGGGTAGGCTTGCAATTTGAATTGTTTTTGTAGACTTTTATTGTATTCTAGATTTTCTTTTCTACGTCACAGGGTTTTTAAACACCAGTATAAAAAACTAATGGTTTTATATACCTGTATCCATTGTTTTCTGCATTTGGATTCACCCAGCTTTACTCCCCACCACAACTTTCACAGTCTCTTGATAACAGTTAATTGGAACCTGTTTCGATGCCAAAAAAAGTGCCTATAAAAGTCCACTTTCCTCAAGCAAATGAAATCTGATCAAATTTAAAATGAAATGGTGGAAGACAATAAATGAGATGTGACAATAAGCGTCTTTGTTTGTCTACGGTACTCCCACAGCTTGTCAGATATGTGATGGAGAGGCACATCTAAAGCTTAATAATAACTATAATCTAGGGCCACAACAACCATTTGGCCTTATTTGCTATTCACTGTAGTGGCACTTCCCTACAATCTATCTTACAGAATGATTTTCCTGTCTGAGGTTGAAATAACTTTAAACGCCACGGCTTTTTTAATGTTTTCACAATCAAATAAAACCACACCAATAAGGAGAGTTATGGCAGTGATGAATGTTTTTTGATCGCAGGGAGAGTGTCTTCTATGAATTAGTAAATGGAAATATTTTATACACCAGTCATATCATGTCAATTGAGGTATAATCAGTATTAGACTTTTATTTAGAGCGGCATATTATGCTCTTTTTCAGACTGATATCAGTATGTAGTGTCTCTACTGTGACGTGTCTCCATGCTTTAATGTTCAAAAAGCTCTTTATTTTTCTCATACTGCCTGTGCTGCAGCACCTCTTTTCACCCTCTGTCTGAAACCAGAGCCCAGTCTGCTCTGATTGGTTAGCTGGCCGTCTCTGTTGTGATTGGTCAACCGCTTAGAGATGACCACGTACAATGGGTTGGAGCACTAGCCAATAGAAGCATGAGTGTTACGTAGTGATGTCATTATGTTACAATAGTAAACAGTCCAATAGAGGCATTTCAGGGAGTGGGGGGTGGGGGGAGTGTGGAAGAACCCCCTGTTCACTGTGACCCTTGCTCTCTATTACAGTTAATTCAGTGTACAATGTAAAAACAGCATTTGCACTTCAGTGGTTTCCTGTTCAGAAATTACAACATTTTACCTCGTCCTGAACGCCGCTATTTTGGATCCCCTCCAAGGCAATGTAAAAAATAAATGACTTAGATATAACTGCAGTCAGGGCCGGTCTTTGGCATAGGCGACATAGGCGGTCGCCTAGGGTGCCAGATCTGGGAGGGAACAAAAACATTACTGACTGCAGGTCTATAAGTAAGACCATAGCCCATATTAAATTACTGGAGTGAATGTATTAAAGCCCAATACGACAGACGGATGGAACGGATGGATAGATATTCTTTATTGATCCCAAACTGGGAAATTATTTTATAACAGCAGCAGCAAGTTATCAAACAGAAAATAATATAATATAATAAATTAATCAAAGTACTAAACTGATTTAGGAAAAATTAGCAAACATAAGTGTTGGTAGTTTATTTTTATTTTGATGCAATGAGTGAGAGGGTGAAGACGTCCAAATTCACCACATGCAAGGTTTTTGAAAGACAATAACTGGGTAGACAATGGTTGAGTTGAAAACATAGGTGTCGAGTTCTGTGTGAGGCGGCGGTTTTGAAGAGAGTGACTGCTCTGGCAATGATCAGTCATGGAGAGACGAGTGGAGAGACAGCCAGCTCTCCCTCTAACGGACTGAGTCAACTCTGTGTGTCCAGTAGCTGGTGGAGCGGCTGGTAAGGTTAATCCAAAGTGGATCCAACAGTCTATTCAGCGTCCACCACGACTTGAAATGTGTCTATTTGGAAGCTATCTACAGATCCAGACTTCTTAATCAGTTTAATAAGTCTGACCGTGCAATTTTCTTTGTTCAGTTGCAGCAAATGTACATATTTTGTAAGATGCTGTTCAAACAAGATACAGCTCCAGAACAGGTTACACAGGAGCTATTCAAATAAATCACTCCCTGACTCAATTGACACCAACCAGGATTGGGAGGGTTACTTTAAAATGTATTCCATTACAATAACTAGTAACCTGTGAAAAACTTCATCTGAGAATTAACATATAAAAGTAATGTAACCTGATGACTTTACATTACGTTTGGATGACCTCAATATCAATGCAAATAAATACAAGAGAAAAATGATTTCAATAATATGTTTTTACTTAAGTGTATTATGTAAAACAGCAGAACAATGTGACCTTAGAAAAGAAACCGGTAAATAGCGGTCTCAAAAACGAGTTAATTCAGTGTACTCCTTTGACCTGGCTGCTACACCTCCTTGGACGCAGAAACCGCTCTGTAGAGAGTTAACTAACTAGAGGGGCGTGGCACCTTAGCTGTGAGAACTCAGCAATCAGGCGTCCATTTAGGTAGCTGTTTCTTGAGCGTCAGCGGCAGCGTCAGACAGCCGAAGACATTGGAGTCCTGCGGGAGTCACGAGGGTGGCAAAGAGGAGGCAAATCCTACTCTAATTTGAGCTAAGTATCACTGGTGTCTTATTCTTATTTTTCTTTTGTTTACCTTTCTAGCCCCTCATGCTATAATCATGTGTATTTTCTCCATTCCTGTTCATGTGTCTTCTCGCAATTATCACTGGCCCCGTGTATCTCCTAATCGCTATAACCGGCCCGCTCTCGTCTATCCCACGTGCTCCACTGAGATCCAGCACCTAGTTTCAGGCGGCCTGTGGAACTGCCAGTCAGCTGTTCCTAAGGCTGACTTCATCTCTGGCTACGCCTCCCTGCAGTCTCTGGATTTCCTTGCTCTCACTGAGACGTGGATTACTCCATCCAACACATCCACCCCAGCAGCTCTCTCCACAGCATATTCCTTCTCCCATACACCCAGACCCACTGGTAGAGGAGGTGGCACTGGTCTCCTGCTCTCTCCCAAATGGAGCTTTTCCCTATTCAAGCTACCTAACTTCACTCCTTCCACCTTTGAATTCCATGCCGTCACTGTGACCCATCCTATACAACTGACCATTGTTGTTCTCTACCGTCCACCAGGAGCCTTGGGGGACTTCTTGGATGAATTAGATCATCTCCTCTCACACATCCCTGAAACTGGCCCTCCCGCTGTACTTCTCGGAGACTTCAACCTCCAGACGGGGAAGATAGACGAACTAACATCTCTGTTAACCACCTTTGCTTTCTCACTGTCTCCGTCCCCACCGACTCATAAAGCTGGCAATGTCCTCGATCTCATATTCTCAAGGAACTGCACTACTTCTAACCTCTCTGTAAACCCGCTCCACACCTCCGATCACTTCTTCATTTCATTCTCTTTACCCCTTTCCAAACATAACAAACTAATCTCTTCTCATCCTGCACTTGTCCGCCGTAACCTCCGTTCCCTCTCCCCCTCTACCTTTGCCTCCTCGGTGCTCTCAGCCCTCCCTTCCTCTGACTCGTTCCAACTCCTGCCTCCAAACTCTGCTGCAGAAACTCTCCTCTCTACTCTCTCATCCTCTCTGGACTCTCTCTGTCCTCTCACATCTCGGCAGGCTCGTCAGTCCCCTCCTGCTCCCTGGCTAAATGACGCACTGCGTGCTAATAGAACCGTCCTTCGGGCAGCAGAGCGGAAATGGTGGAAATCCAAACACCGTGACGACCTCCTAACCTATCAGGCTCTCCTCTCCTCTTTCTCTGCTTCCATCTCTCAGACAAAAAGCACTTTCTTTCAAGATAAGATCCAATCTTCCTATTCCAATCCTAAAAACTATTTTCCATCTTCTCCACCCTCTTGGACCCCCCCAAAGCCCCTTCCCCCTCCTCCCTTCTGTCAAGCGACTTTGTTAACCACTTTGAAAAAAAGGTTTACGACATTCGCTCTTCTTTTTCTGACTCACCCCTACTCACCGCCGGATCACCTGAGCCACCTTCAACCGGCACACTAACCTCCTTTTCCCCTCTCTCTCCAAGTGAGGTTCTTACCCTCATTACCTCTGCCCGCCCCACCACCTGTCCTCTGGACCCTATCCCTTCAAACCTCCTTCAGACTATCGCTCCTGATATTCTACCGTTTCTCACCCATTTCATCAACACTTCTCTAACTTCTGGTCACTTTCCAAACAGTCTCAAGGAGGTGAGAGTAAACCCTCTCCTGAAGAAACCCACTCTCAACCCGTCTGATGTTATAAACTACAGGCCTGTCTCTCTCCTCCCGTTCCTGTCTAAAACACTTGAACGCGCTGTCTTTAAACAACTCTCCTGTTATCTCCATCAGAACAACCTTCTGGATCCGCACCAGTCTGGTTTCAAGGCAGGTCACTCCACAGAAACTGCTCTCATTGCTGTCACTGAGGAACTGCACACTGCTAAAGCAGCCTCCCTCTCCTCTGTCCTCATCCTGTTGGACCTGTCTGCTGCATTCGACACGGTGAATCATCAGATCCTCCTTCGCACTCTCCAAGAACTTGGAGTTTCAGGCTCTGCACTTTCCCTCCTCACCTCATACCTCAAAGACCGCACCTACAGGGTTACTTGGAGAGGGTCTGAGTCCGACCCTTGTCAATTAACTACAGGGGTCCCTCAGGGCTCTGTTCTTGGTCCTCTCCTCTTCTCCCTGTACACAAACTCGCTCGGATCTGTCATTAGCCCGCATGGTTTTTCATACCACTGCTACGCTGACGACACCCAATTAATCCTGTCCTTCCCCCGCTCAGAGACCCAGGTCGTCGCACGCATCTCTGCTTGTTTAGCTGACATCTCTCAGTGGATGTCCGCTCATCATCTCAAGCTCAACCTTGACAAAACTGAAGTGCTTTTCCTTCCGGGAAAAGATTGTCCCTCTCTTGACCTAACTATCAACATCGGCCCCTCTGTTGTTTCCCCGACTCAGACTGCAAGGAATCTGGGTGTTATCCTAGATAACAACCTGTCGTTTACTGCAAACATCGCTGCTACAACCCGCTGCTGCAGATACACGCTTTACAACATCAGGAAGATACGCCCACAGCTGACCCAGAAATCGATGCAGGTTCTGGTCCAGGCTCTCGTCACCTCACGCCTAGACTACTGCAACTCCCTCCTGGCTGGTCTACCTGCATGTGCCATCCGACCTCTGCAGCTCATCCAGAATGCAGCGGCTCGTCTGGTCTTCAACCTTCCAAAATTGTCCCACACCACGCCGCTCCTCCGCTCCCTCCACTGGCTTCTGGTAACTGCTAGAATCCACTTCAAGACACTGGTACTTGCGTACCATGCTGCGAATGGATCTGGCCCTTCCTACATCCAGGACATGGTTAAACCGTACACCCCAGCACGTGCTCTACGTTCTGCATCAGCCAAACGGCTCGCTGCACCCTCGCTGCGAGGGGGACCCAAGTTCCCATCAGCAAAAACACGTGGGTTTGCTATCCTGGCTCCAAAATGGTGGAATGAGCTCCCCATTGAAATCAGGACCGCAGAAAGCTTACACACCTTCCGGCGCAGACTGAAAACTCATCTCTTTCGACTCCACTTCGAGCGATAGAATGACTAACAAAGAACTGCTAACAGAGCACTTATATACTAATAAAGGACTGGCTTAGCCAGTTGAGCAGCACTTGAAACGATTGGCTCTTTGAAACCTGATGTTCTTATATGATTCTGTTTTCCTCAAGGTTGTGTCTTCCTGGTCGAATGTACTTATTGTAAGTCGCTTTGGATAAAAGCGTCAGCTAAATGCAATGTAATGTAATAAAAACCAAGATATTTAGGATACAAATGTATTGTATTGGTAGTAAAGCCTGCCTCAGCATATTTAGGCAGTAGCCTATACAACAACACTCACCCCTAATTTCCACCGGGTCCGTCTCCGCTGGGTTACGGCTGCGTCGCGGCGTTCGCAGGGATCGCGGCCACTCTAGTCAATGTGTGCTATTCCACCATACGCGGCGCGTTACGGCTCAGAAGCGTCCCAGAAGCTTCTCTAAAATTAGGATGAATCCTATTTTTTACGCGACGCAGCCGTAAGGTAATGTCGGGCAGGCAGGAAGTGGAACGTTCAGAGCATATATATATATACACACACAAACTAATTTTGCAGACCCTATCCTATGGGCTCAGAACAGTACACACATGCACACAGAAGGATTCACAGTTGCGTTTTTCAATGCACACACAAATGTGATCCGAAACGGATTTTTATGTATATGAAACATATACAGAAAAAAGTTTTACATATGTCTTTTTGATCCTCACACATTTGTTTTCCGTTTAAATCCCCTGAACCTGCAAACACAAACCGCTTTCTGTGCACGGATCGCTGTGCATTTGTGTGTGGGTTTTTTGAGACTCCCCTGACAGTCACCTGATTCGTACTTGTAATTTTTTCTATCTATAGCCAATCAGATGTCTCCTTCATTCTAAGCCAATCACATGAGCGCTAAAGCAAACAGATATTGTTCTAAACTGTATTAAAGTAAACAGGTATTATCTTGAACTGTATTGAAGTGAACATGTATTATTTGGGACTGTTTTTAAGTAATCCTATATATAAACCTTCTTACATACACTTTCCCAGATACCCTGACACACACACACACACACACACACACACACACACACACACACACACACACACACACACACACACACACACACACACACACACACACACACACACACACACACACACACACACACACACACACACACACACACTCCCTGTCCAAAATATCAACACACACACACATACACTTCCTCTTTACCAAACGCACACACATGTCCTTTTCAAGGTTCTTTTTGGGGCCAATGTTTGATACTAAGATATCTGTGTACAATGTTTGATTGTTTGAGAAAGAATAGTTTGTGTGAAACCTTCCCTGGGAAATTAAAGGAGTGAAGTCCGGTGGAAGATAAGCAGTGACTCTCCGCCCCAAAAAGGTCCATATATACTGTTGTTTATTCATGCACGGTGCCCCCTGTTGCTGACTGGCCGGTCCCGATACCTGTATCGCACGGCAGTGGAGCGGGGAGCCCGGAGTGCTCTGTTACAGGGCACTCTGTATTTTCGTATTGTGTCTTTTTACCATTAAAATCAGATTATTGTTATAACTTGTATGCCGGTGTTTTGAACTCCTTTTCTTATTAATCTGACCAGGCTCATCTAAACGGACGGCGCGGAGCAGAGCTGGGCTTTAAGCCACCACAACTGTGTCTGCTCCTACAATTTGGTGACCTGCGACGTGATGAGTGCTGGTCTATAGGAGGACCACCGACAGCTAGCGGACGAATTCAGTCCAGGGGAGGACACCTGGACACCACTGACAACTACACCAGGGCGTCCTACATGATACAAAGGTAAAACAGATACCTGTTGATTACCAAAATCTGTGATTGGCTTTACTACAAAAATGTTAGAGTTGTCAGCGGCGTTCTCAGTGTTCTTAGTCACGGTAAAGAAATACAGTACTGATAAGTGTGTCTATAAGAGCCAGGTAGAGCAGTCCTGACCTATGGAGCACTAGGTGGCTATAAGAGTCGGGTAGAGCAGTCCGGACCTATAGTGCACTAAGTGTGTTTGTGAAAATACAGTATACTGTAGATAAGTGTGTCTATAAGAGCCAGGTAGAGCAGTCCTGACCTATGGAGCACTAGGTGGCTATAAGAGTCGGGTAGAGCAGTCCGGACCTATAGTGCACTAAGTGTGTGTGTGAAAATACAGTATACTGTAGATAAGTGTGTCTATAAGAGCCAGGTAGAGCAGTCCTGACCTATGGAGCACTAGGTGGCTATAAGAGTCGGGTAGAGCAGTCCGGACCTATAGTGCACTAAGTGTGTGTGTGAAAATACAGTATACTGTAGATAAGTGTGTCTATAAGAGCCATGTAGAGCAGTCCTGACCTATGGAGCACTAGGTGGCTATAAGAGTCGGGTAGAGCAGTCCGGACCTATAGTGCACTAAGTGTGTGTGTGAAAATACAGTATACTGTAGATAAGTGTGTCTATAAGAGCCAGGTAGAGCAGTCCTGACCTATGGAGCACTAGGTAGCTATAAGAGTCGGGTAGAGCAGTCCGGACCTATAGTGCACTAAGTGTGTGTGTGAAAATACAGTATACTGTAAATAAGTGTGTCTATAAGAGCCAGGTAGAGCAGTCCTGACCTATGGAGCACTAGGTGGCTATAAGAGTCGGGTAGAGCAGTCCGGACCTATAGTGCACTAAGTGTGTGTGTGAAAATACAGTATACTGTAGATAAGTGTGTCTATAAGAGCCAGGTAGAGCAGTCCTGACCTATGGAGCACTAGGTGGCTATAAGAGTCGGGTAGAGCAGTCCGGACCTATAGTGCACTAAGTGTGTGTGTGAAAATACAGTATACTGTAGATAAGTGTGTCTATAAGAGTCGGGTAGAGCAGTCCGGACCTATGGAGCACTAGGTGGCTATAAGAGTCGGGTAGAGCAGTCCGGACCTATAGTGCACTAAGTGTGTGTGTGAAAATACAGTATACTGTAGATAAGTGTGTCTATAAGAGTCGGGTAGAGCAGTCCGGACCTATAGTGCACTAAGTGTGTGTGTGAAAATACAGTACTGTAGATAGTGTGTGTAAGAGTCTGGTATTGCAGTCCAGTACCTTAGCTCACTAAAAATAGAGTAAAATGAACCAGCGAGGTCTCCGTGAGGTAGTCTAGTCCTGCACGGCTGACTCGCTGGGAAAATTCTGTAATAAACTGTGTGATTTTTTACGTCGATTCTGTGTAATAATTGAGAAGAGAGAGCAGAAACATAGTGACAGGAGAAGGTTTGCAGAAGCTGGGAGCTTCATCAGACAGAGGAAGCTCATTTGTGGTCAGCTGCTGCCCTTTGTTCTTCAATATTCTGTGTTGCTCCACGTTGAAAACTTTGAATTCAGACTGTGTGCACGCCTGAATTAACAGGACATTCAAATAAATAAGAATAAGGACATTAAGAGTAACGACAAGATTTGTCCAGTGTATTAATAAATACAAGTGAACACATATTAACCTAGTCAGATAAATAGATACGAAGTCATTCTTGTTTCAAGGAAGCCCCCCTCCTCCTGGAATGCCTGTTCCAGCCGGGGTGTCTGTGAGAGTACCCACACCCCCCCTCCTTCTTTTTTCTCTCTCCTGTTTGCTCTCTTCTTAAATGCATGAAGAAAGAGCGTTGCATTTAAAACAAGGAGTGAATAATCGAGTGGTCTGAAGTTGGAGTGAATAACATTGAAAATTAATAGATCAATGTGGGAGCTGAAGTAGTAGATATTGAAATAAATAAGAAACTATAATTTGCTGTTTTTAGCATTGAATTTTTGTAGGATATGTTACGTCACTTTGTGGTTTTATGAGAGGTTTTGAGAACTGATTGGTACCATTGCATTACATTCTGAATTTCATGGTATTTGTCATTAACTAAGGATTGTACTTAATTATATTTCAAGGAAAAAATTATATTACATACAGTAACGTTTCTCTTTCATGACTTTATTTAATGCATTAAAACGATTGTTATCGTAACTTTCCGTGTTTATAGAAGTCAAACTCACTGTTCACATTACGGAGTATATTTCCGGAACGGCCTTTCAAAATAAAAGCCACAGGCCGCTGTTCACCAGAGATGCCTTCACAATAAAACAGTAATTAGCTTAACAATATATTTAACTTATATTACGTCCTTAAATATTGATTTGAATTCATTACAGTTTTCAAATACGGCGCGGATTGAATACAGTTATTTGTGTATTCTGTTAACCTCACCATGCTTGTAACACAACTTAGATAAACAATTTGAAAATGAATAGAATTAACCAAGTAGATAAAAGATTAGTATAGTGGTTAAGGAGGGTGTCTTTGTTTTGCCTATTAACTTAGAACTGAAGTAATAAAGAATAGGCAGACTACTATCATTAGTTTGTTTTAACATTCACATATTTCAGCATTCCTGACCTCAGCCGTTTTATTTTGTAACCCGTTGGGAGAGAGATTTAAATTGAGTTTTTCTCAGTAGCTGAATGTGATTACAGCAGCATTGGATAGTTCTGCACCACCTTTTGGGTTCTCTGAATCAGTGTGTTGGTGAAGAGTTGCTCACTGCAAACAGAAGAAGTGTGCAAAGAACGCATCTCTGAGGAGATATTGACATTTGCTTGTGCCTCGTTGTCAAGGCAACAGTGGTGTGAAGAGGTACTGCGGTTTTGGGGGATTTCTGCTGTACAGCCGACAACGTGTGTCTGCCAAGTGATTCCTTCCCTCATCCCAATGCCAGGGAGAGTTTCCTTGGAGCCCACTGACCAGGGCCGGTCCTAGCTTTTTTGGGGACCCTGCCACTGACTACAGCTGCATCACTGACTGTGCTCATTATGACAAGATCTTGAGACATGCTTGTCTCAGATTGTTCTGGAGGAATGATGCAATGATTTTACAGCATAATTGTGCAAGAGTTTCCCAGGGGGTGGTGTAGAAACCTTAATGCTTAGTGTTTAGATAAGAGGCTGCTTGTTTAAATGATGGTCTGGAATACTGAAAAGATTAAAGTTTAATATTCTTGTTTAGCAAACAAGACATCTGATTATTATGTCACACATAATAATCTTGTTATAGAAACTAGCTATGGGTAAAACGTGTGGTTGTTATACCATTGTTATCATGAACAAAAGATAAATAAGGAAATAGTATCTGCTTAAAGATGAACGGATTTCATATCCTAGAGGGGATTAGGTATTGTGAATACTCCACAAGGTATCTACTAATGTATTGTAAAGAACTTGAATTGACTTGATAAATAAGTGAAGATAAGAAGATGTATTAACCATAAATTAATCAATTGGTAAATCAAAAATAGCGGTAAAGAGGAAAACTATTAAAGTGAAGTGAAAAATCATCCTAAAACACACTGATGAGGGAGGGGGAAGGCATGATGGAGGTATGCACTAGACTTTAAGTAGTGGGTGTTTGGGAGTTAGGAGTACAGAGTAGAACCATATTCTTCAATCTTTTCATCATGTTTACAAATTATTCTTTTAGAGTTTTTATTCAAGTGTGAATTTGGTAGTGTTTTAATTTGTTACAGTATTGATCAGTTCAAAGGGAGAGTTTTAGTAACAGCTCTATAAGATCAGACAAATATTTCTTTATATAGGTCATGTTGAAGGGAAAGCTAGTTCTAAACAAAATATAGTATTTCAATTTGAGGTACTGGTTTCACCATTGTGGCATAGTTATTACCATAGGAGGGCTTTCGGATGGACATACGAAATGACTTCTGTTTTTAAATCCTTGATAAAGTAGGGAGTAATTGTTGCATGTTCGGACACCCAAGGTTCCACGCACTGTTAAAGAGGGTAACATTGTTCTTTAAGTGCACCAGAATTGAAGATAAATTAATATAATGCGTTATGAAATACATAGCAGAGCTTTACAGATCCTGATAATGTTTTGACTCAAGAAAATAATTATATGCACAAGTTTCTGAAATAGATCTATTAGACATTTTAATTTAGATTAGGTGTTAATGAACTGCAGTAGTAGTGTACAATAAGGAAGTGACATTTTTTGGCTAACACTTTTCAGGGAATGTGGGAAACAGCTGTCCCAATGAAAAGTTAGAGATATCTTGAAAAGTATAGTTGTTATCGTGAATTAATTAATGATGGCGCTCCATATATGACAGATTTTTGTAGACAAAGGATACTGGCCTATGCTGACATGTCAAAGTCTCTGCAGAGCACGACACATGGCCAAAAAGACTGAGACCAACTGACCTTTGACCCTGACCGACAGTGTAACTTGAGAAGGCACTGACAATGACTGACTCTGGGGTGAACCTGACCAAACTTGACTTTACAACCTGACAGTGTGAGTGTATGTCTGCATGTGATCAGTGCAACTGCATGATTTAAAACAATGACTAATCAAGCATGTTTTGGACTAACACATTATTTCTGGGGCTCTGTGGGAAATGAGAGGTTTCCTACAATTCCACAGAATTGGAACACCGCAGTGACTCGTTTCTAATCTACTTGATGATATTTTACTCCCACAGGAGGTGGCAGTTTGCAGAATGTGAAACTCAAACTAAAACATGAAGATTCTGTTTCTTCTAGGACTGAAAGAAGGAGAGAAACACTTAATTTCACTGGAGTGTTTACTGTGGAAATGATGGATGTACATTTGTGAATAATGTTTGGTATTTTCTTATAATCCATTATGACCTGAAGGTTTTCTTCCCATACAGGATTTTGTTACACATGAGTTCATGTGTAAAAAGGGGGAGTGTAAACTTCACAACGTTTTTCAATCTGACCATTGATTGACAGTTTTAGAATGAACCTGCTCCATATCTGGGGATAAGATACTGTTTGATGGATGTTGACATGTTTCTAATATTGATTGAGTTATAACAGGTAACACAGATGCAGAATCAGTGGCCAAGGGGCTACTGTGAGAGATGTAATTCCAGAATGGAATACTGAAGAAGTTGACCTGTGATAATGAAACAATTTTGTAATATTTCAACAGGTATTAAAGTAACTGAGGTTTGAAATGTAGAAAGAACATATTACAGTTAAGCTAAAACATAGTAATGTAATGAGACAGAATTTAATTTAGACAACATCATGTAACTAGCCTGGTAAAGAAGTAAAAGCCATAGACTTTATTGTTTAGGTCATTATGGGGATATACATTTCATCTAAATTCATAATAGAAAGACATTTGATGATAGTTTGTTGGAATTCTGTATTCATACGCAGTGGGGGATCAAAAAGCTGAGGGCCCAGGAGCCCTGAGCGTAGGCTTGAGGGATTTGTATCAGATTTCTCCACACAGGTTGCTGGCGCCAAATGGGGACCCAGGAGGCCGACACAGCGGAGTTCGTCTGGCTGAAGGTCATCAGGACAAAGTGGCTCTCCGGCCCCGACCGAGTGACCCAGCGGACCTCTCATGCCGTCCGCATAGGAGGAAAGGGGGACAGCTGGTGCCAGTGTGCGGCGGGGAAACCACCTGCTAGGACCAGGGACGACATCAGGACGGACGGGCCCTCGCAGAGGAGGTCGACTCGGAAGGAGCCATCAGTGGACCGAAGGAGGAGGATCGTGAGGACATCTCTCCAGCAGTCGACTCGGGAGGCGCCATCGACGGGCAGGAGAAGGAGGATCGTGAAGACATCTCTCCAGCATCGACCCGGAAGCCGCCGTCAGCGGATCGGTGGGACAAAGACACGGCAAGCCAGGATGGTCCAGGGGACTCCACTCTCCGCTGAAACAGGTGGATATAGCCGGTGTGGAGTTTGTTCAATACCCCATTTTTTGAGGAACTTTGCTCCAATACCCCATTTTTTGAGGAACTTTGCTCCAATACCCCATTTTTTGAGGAACTTTGCTGCAATACTCCATTTTTTGAGGAACTTTGTTTAATAACCCATTTTTTTAGGGAGAAGCTGCCACTTTCCATTCGTACCAAATGCCCTTTTTGGCTTACCCGTCAGAGGAGGACGAGCACCATGACTCAGCCGACAAGGACAATTTTTTAACATATTTTGGTCTCCCTCCACTGTCATAAGAAGTTGTTATGGTGGACTGTTCCTAAGGTTTAAAGTGCCCTAAATCCCAGCGACTGATGGATTTATATAAATGTTGGGGAACAGACAGTAGAAAAGAATGACAGTGGTTATGTTCCAAATGCTGTGTATAAGTTGATCTCTGAAGGTGAGATCAAAAAAGGGATTAAAGCAAACAGATATTGTTCTAAACTGTATTAAAGTAAACAGGTATTATCTTGAACTGTATTGAAGTGAACATGTATTATTTGGGACTGTTTTTAAGTAATCCTATATATATAAACCTTCTTACATACACTTTCCCAGATACCCTGACACACACACACACACACACACACACACACACACACACACACACACACACACACACACACACACACACACACACACACACACACACACACACACACACACACACACACACACACACACACACACTCCCTGTCCAAGATATCAACACACACACACACATACACTTCCTCTTTACCAAACGCACACACATGTCCTTTTCAAGGTTCTTTTTGGGGCCAATGTTTGATACTAATATATCTGTGTACAATGTTTGATTGTTTGAGAAAGAATAGTTTGTGTGAAACCTTCCCTGGGAAATTCAAGGAGTGAAGTCCGGTGGAAGATAAGCAGTGACTCTCCGCCCCAAAAAGGTCCATATATACTGTTGTTTATTCATGCACGGTGCCCCCTGTTGCTGACTGGCCGGTCCCAATACCTGTATCGCACGGCAGTGGAGCGGGGAGCCCGGAGTGCTCTGTTACAGGGCACTCTGTATTTTCGTATTGTGTCTTTTTACCATTAAAATCAGATTATTGTTATAACTTGTATGCCGGTGTTTTGAACTCCTTTTCTTATTAATCTGACCAGGCTCATCTAAACGGACGGCGCGGAGCAGAGCTGGGCTTTAAGCCACCACAACTGTGTCTGCTCCTACAGCGCACCCCCACGAGGGTAGATTTATTGCGTTCATGACACTTCAGATACGCATTTTGCGTATTCAGCTCGCTAAACAGAGGGCGGAGCTTCAGGTGATCATGCAGAGCAGCGTGTCTCCGTCAGACTCACCAGCTGATCTGATCTCTCTCTCACGTCCGGTTATACTTCACTCGCGTTTATGTCCATATCGATCAGATCCAGCTCTCCTGATCGGCCTTTACAGAGAGCACCGATCAAACTATTAAGAGTGAATATCGGCCGATAATGACCGGCGGGGCCCCCCCCCCGTTAACAGGTCACTGTCTAGCACTGGCTTCGTAGTGCACTGATCGATTAGGCTAAGCTAACCTGTAGCTGCTCCCTCCACACTCACAACAACTTCATACAGACATAAATAAAGCAGCTGTATTCGCCATACAGGAAACACGGTTTTGCCTGCCGTTTTTGTGCACACAAGCATTCATCAATGGTTTGGAAAGTGGCGCTGTACCTTAATAATACAAGGTACAGCGTATTATTTCCTGTTCGGAAAGTGGCGCTGTACTGAGAGTGGAGCCTGCAGGCAGGCTCCATGGACCTGTCAGCTCCGGACAGCGCAAAATGCGTACATGAAGCGCTACGTCATGAACGCAAGAAATCTACCCTCGTGGGGGCGCGCTCATGTGATTGGCGTAGAATTGAGGAGATATCTGATTGGCTATAGATAGAAAAAATTACAAATACGAATCGGCTGACCGTCAGGGGAGTCTCAAAAAACCCACACACGAATGCAAAGCGATCCGTGTACAGAAAGCGGTTTGTGTTTGCAGGTGCAGGGGATTTAAACGGAAAACAAATATGTGAGGATCACAAATACATATGTAAAACCTTTTTCTGTATTTGGATTTCATTTACATGTATATGAAACGGATCACATTTGTGTGTGCATTAAAAAACACAAGTGTGAATCCTTCTGTGTGCATGTGTGTATTATGAGACTGTTCTGAGCCCATACTATCCCTCCGTAGTCTTTCAAGTAGGAGGAGAAATGCCAGCGTTCTCCTCCGGTTTACAGGCACTGTGTACATTATATATATATAGAATAATTATGATGATGAATGCATTTTTTTACCACTAAAGGAAACATCCTTATTTAGACACACACACACTGTATGGAGAGGGAGCGAATCAGACAGAGTCAACAACTGCTGACTCTTTGCCTAGGGTCCCGCCCAGAAGTGAAACTGCCCAATGGAGAACTACCAGCTCACGGTCTAGGGCTCGCCCAGAAGTGAAATCGCCAATAACAAATATCTTTGATAATATTAGTCTCCTCATTTTTCGTCAATGAAAGTAAAGAGAGATTTTGGCATAGTTTTTATTTAGTAAACTACATTTTCGTCTTGTCACTTTTCATCAACGAAATTGCATGATGATTTCGTTACAGTTATTGTTTACTGCCGTCGGTGCCGTCTCGTCATCGTCTCGTTTTCATCATGGAAAAAAAGGTCGTTGACGAACATATTTCGTCATAGTTTTAGTCAACAAAATTGACACTAGTCCGGAGTTTGAGAATCCCTGATATAGACAATAGGCATAATATAAAAAAATACATATATTGTAGTTATGATGTCTTAATAACACACAATTTGCTTACTTTTTTGTTCTCTTTGAGAATCAAACAAAACAGATTAAAAAATAAATAAATGAAAACAAACAAGTGAAATGAACTAAATGGCTGAATTGCTTTTAATTCACTGACAAGTGAGAAGGAGCAGAGAGACTAAATGAGATGGAAGAGAGGCTGCAGGTTATGGAAAAGAGAGAGACATGGAAAATGAATGTTGACAATGTTTTGTGATCATTTTAGCCTCTTCTGCATGTCCAGATCCTTAATAGTAACAATCAACTGATTCTTATGCTTTACACTTTAAAAAATAATTGATGCTGCAGCCCACTGACATGGTTTGAAATCAATATATTATCCAGTGTGTGACCCCCCACAGGACTTAAAAAGCACCTAACAAGATCATGAAAATCCCAAAAATCTCGGGGGGTATACCCACATCAGCACAGTACTTGGTCCGTTCTTGTTAAGATCACTGTAAAGATCTCGGAAAAAGGTAGGACCCAAATGCAGACTACAAAAACGGAAAAAGGTCTTGAAACAAAAAGCGAGCTTTATTTAAAAGCTGGCATAACTTGTAACGGTAGCACAGAAAACAACAACACAAAAACTGACCGTGAGAAACATGGAGGAAGACCGGAGAGACAAACATGAAACGTGAAGGGAGGACAAACAATGAATCGACAGGGGAACACAGGAAGAGACAAGACTAAATACAGGGAGGGGTAATCACGAGACGAGAAACAGCCGGGCAGGGGAGGCAGAAACACAAGGACAACAGGTGAACACAATTAGACAATCAGACACACCAGGGAAACTAACAACAGGAAGGAACACACAGAGAGAAGGACCAGACAAGAAACAAGGAGGAAAACATGAGACAGGAAGAACAGAACAGCAAAATAACCCCCCCCCCCCTCAAGGGACGGATTCTCGACGTCCAAAAAATCCAAAATGTCCAAAAGGGTAGGGTGGAGGGGGTCCGGAGGACGGGTCTGGGTCGACAACCCAGAGGCAAGGCAGAGTTCTTGGTGGGGTTCTCGGGCGGACGGCCTGAGGGCAAGGCAGAGTTGGAAAAGTCACATCTTTAAAATGACATCAGTGTCGTTTTCTTTTATTTGTTTTTTTTATGCAAAATTCAGAACAACTGAATAATAACAAATTATACAAAAAATACAATTAAACAGACATCATACATTGCCATAAGCCTTCATCACATTCAGTTAATCTACAATAGTGGGGGCCCCATTATTGTAGATTAACTGAATTTCAGTGAGTGGGGCAATGCGCAACGTTTGCAATGACAGGCAGTAGGAGACCTCCCTAATGGGGCCCTACCTTATCCAGGCTCACTCCGGTCAGTGTCGCAAATCGTGCGTATGATTGTTTACAAAATAATCCTGATGACAAGGAAAGGCACTGAAAATGAAGAGAAATTATCTTTCTGGAAGAGAAAAGGAAGAAGAAAAAATATGAAGATGAGAGAAAAAAAACAAGACAGTGGTAAGTTGAGTAGATAACGATGAAATACTAAATAACTAAATGTTGCCAGTCTAACCTTAACTGTGGGATAGAAAAACTTGAATTACGTAACTTCCACTAGAATACAATTTTTTTTTTTTTTTACTTTGACGTTTAACATGACATGAGTTAACCTAGCAGAACAGTATCTGCTCTGCTGGCCGTGACATTACCGAGTCAAGTGTGCGCAGCCGGGTCGGTACAACGCCGTTGACCTATTAGCTTAGTTTAGCTAGCTGGCTGAAAGAACGTAGAAGCTAGAAATTACAGTTGCCGTGTTAGCTTAGCTTAGCTAGCCTGCTGAAAGAACGTAAAAGCTAGTAATTACAGTATTAACACGTCTTCATTAATCTTTTTGACATTGTTACTGAAATAAACATGGTCTCTGCCATTTCTACATTAACGTTTCACCCGTTGTTTAATGGGACACCAGTAATGGAGTAATTTGGAGGGGGAAATCAGCTAACTTTCTGTAGGCTAGTTAACTGATGAAGCTGTGTCCGACTGAGCTAACTGTCAAGCTATGAATGTTAAATTAGGAAATGTAGATGCAAGACATTTGGACAAGTGTACTCTAAATAACTTATTGTTAAGTTAGTGTGCTATGTGTTGAGTGTATTTCTAATGTATTTTCCTTCTCTGTAGTGTACTCCTAGTGGTTTTATGATACTTAAAACAGTATATTTCAACCTTAGTAGCCATAGTGCAGGCTCCAGCACAATCATCTGTATTGGAACCATGTTCACTTACATTGTCCCTTTCAAATTAAATGGACATAGTAAACAATAGTGGAAGCTATCCCCAAGAACAACATTCGAAAGCTGAATATGAGGAATTTGAATTATATAAAGTGAAAGCATTTTTAATTGTTAACATGTTACTGTTATAAGTTTCACTTTATTATCCATCCTCAGGATCCTTTAAGTTTCTGGCACCAGCAGCAGCAACGGAAAGGATAAGGTGCCCCCTCCAAATGCTGATGATGGTAAGTTAAGTATTCCACTTTTAATTGATTATACTGTGCATTGCACTCCAAATATTCCTAGTAACATGATATTCCCTGTTTCTTTTTTGGTCATAACAGTTCAGTCAACATCTACCTCCAGTGAGGCGTCAATATCTACCTTGAGTGGGGCGTCAACATAAATTGTAAATAAAAAGACAATAATTGCAGCTGTTATTTCTGTAGCCAGTATCCCTGCAGTAAATCAATGAAGGATTAGCAAAGGATTAAACAGGTAATATTAATACATTATTAAAGAGCTGTTTCAGTTATATATCCCCCTTTTCTTTTTTTTCGAGCAGCATATACAGTACAGTCCATATTATCAAATAAGTCATTGTCCCTCAGAACACAATCTGCTGCCTTTTAGAACCTGCCATCTGACTCATGACCCATAAATACAAATGCTACATAATTGCATGGGTATAATTTAGCACGGGTGAGACAAACAAATCAGTCTGTTTTCCATCTTCAAGGTGGTGTTCACCTCTGGCCGTGCGATTGCTAATGCAGCGGCACTTCCACCATTAGATCTGTTCCCTGAAATGGTAGTAAACATCGTCTTTGAGGAGAATGCAAATGCTGGGCGTAGAGGTGGATCCATCAGTTTAATGACGTGTTCATAGGACAGTTAGTGAATATCAAGATGATGGCTGCAGCATCAGCTGCCTCTAATTGTAGGGCTGGGAAGAATGGCTTCTTGCTAGATGGGGATTAACTTCAAAGAGACACAATTAATTCACTTTCTTTGCATCCTTCAACACTTCTGTTCTTCTTTCTCCTTTCCCACCCTCTTCACTCTATCCGTGTTCCCTTTGTTTGCTTTGCCCCGCCTTTATCCCTTTATTTAGCATTCTGTTACAGTACATCTGTTTTTCTCTCCTGCCCTTAATTGCTCTTTCTGAGTGTTAAGCAGGTATGTGTGAGGCAACATGTAATGGGATCAAAATGCAGACAATTAAACATAAAGGAACAGCTAAGAGGTTTATGTTATACATAAGCTCGATGGCAAGTCCAAACAGAAGTATGAATGAGTCGACAGGAGAGCAGGAATGGGGCAGGGGAAAGTTCTCTAAGGTACCTATACGTGGGGGTTCTAGTGCATATAGTGAGGTATGAGTCGACAGGGCCGTATCCAGGATTTCCTAAATACCGAGGTCCAAACATGCTAGGGGGGTTCCCCCCCGAGATTTTTGAGATTTTCATGATCTAGTTAGGTGCTTTTTAAGTCTTGTGGGGGGTCACAAATTGGATAATACACTGAACAAAAATATAAATGCAACACTTTTGTTTTTGCTCCCATTTTTCATGAGATGAACTCAAAGATCTAAAACATTTTCTATATACACAAAATAACCATTTCTCTCAAATATTGTTCACAAATCTGAAAATCTGTGATAGTGAGCACTTCTCCTTTGCCGAGATAATCCAACCCACCTCACAGGTGTGGCATATCAAGATGCTGATTAGACAGCATGATTATTGCACAGGTGTGCCTTAGGCTGGCCACAATAAAAGGCCACTCTGAAACGTGCAGTCTTGCTTTTCCGAAAACCAGTCAGTATCTGGTGTGACTACCATTTGCCTCACGCAGTGCAACACATCTCCTTCGCATAGAGTTGATCAGGTTGTTGATTGTGGCCTGTGGAATGTTGGTCCACTCCTCTTCAATGGCTGTGCGAAGTTGCTGGATATGGGCAGGAACTGGAACACGCTGTCGTATACGCCGATCCAGAGCGTCCCAAACATGCTCAATGGGTGACATGTCTGGTGAGTATGCTGACCATGCAAGAACTGGGATGTTTTCAGCCTCCAGGAATTGTGTACAGATCCTTGCAACATGGGGCCATGCATTATCATGCTGCAACATGAGGTGATGGTCGTGGATGAATGGCACAACAATGGGCCTCAGGATCTCGTCACGGTATCTCTGTGCATTCACAATGCCATCAATAAAATGCACCTGTGTCCGTCGTCCATAACATACGCCTGCCCATACCATAACCCCACCACCACCATGGGCCACTCGATTCACAACATTGACATCAGAAAACCGCTCACCCACACAACGCCACACACGCTGTCTGCCATCTGCCCTGAACAGTGAACACCGGGATTCATCCGTGAAGAGAACACCTCTCCAACGTGCCAGACGCCATCGAATGTGAGCATTTGCCCACTCAAGTCGGTTACGACGACGAACCGGAGTCAGGTCGAGACCCCAATGAGGACGACGAGCATGCAGATGAGCTTCCCTGAGACGGTTTCTGACAGTTTGTGCAGAAATGCTTTGGTTATGCAAACCGATTGTTGCAGCAGCTGTCCGAGTGGCTGGTCTCAGACAATCTTGGAGGTGAACATGCTGGATGTGGAGGTCCTGGGCTGGTGTGGTTACACGTGGTCTGCGGTTGTGAGGCCGGTTGGATGTACTGCCAAATTCTCTGAAACGCCTTTGGAGACGGCTTACGGCCCGTCCACACACAGGCTTGAAAAATCTTGATGCTGGGCGTGTCTAAATCTTGGCGATCTCAAGCACCCAAGGCGACCAACAACCAATCACATGAATCTCCCGCCCCCGACATACAAAGCAATAGCAATGTTAAAACGAAGTAAACTGGATATAAAATCCCCACACTGGCGAAAACGTACCAGTTTCACCCACTGTCTCTGCCACCTCCCTCCATGCCTGGTTCGTCCGGTTTGTATCCCGGTAAATAGTTCTGGTCGAAAAAACCGGGTGATTTGCTACCGTAATTTCTCGTTTGGAATATGAGGAAATGAACTGCGGTCTGGCTCTCCCAGCTTAGACGCGGTTTGATTGGCTAGCGCTTGTACTGGCGGGATTTGCATAAACGGGATTTGATTGGCTGATGCCAGCTTCGAAAGCATCGGGAGCATCAAAAGTTGAACATTGCTCAACTTTTGATGCTCACGATGCTTGCAAAGCCATGCTCCGCTCCCCACAATGCAGTTCGGTGAAGATTAAAAATCTTCTACGTCACCCCATTCAAATGAATGGGCGAAGCTTTGAAAGATTTTTTTTCATGCCTGTGTGTGGACGGGCCGTTATGGTAGAGAAATGAACATTCAATTCACGGGCAACAGCTCTGGTGGACATTCCTGCTGTCAGCATGCCAATTGCACGCTCCCTCAAAACTTGCGACATCTGTGGCATTGTGCTGTGTGATAAAACTGACATTTTTTAGAGTGGCCTTTTATTGTGGCCAGCCTAAGGCACACCTGTGCAATAATCATGCTGTCTAATCAGCGTCTTGATATGCCACACCTTTGAGGTAGGATGGATTATCTCGGCAAAGAAGAAGTGCTCACTATCACAGATTTTTTCAGATTTGTGAACAATATTTGAGAGAAATGGTTATTTTGTGTATATAGAAAATGTTTTAGATCTTTGAGTTCATCTCATGAAAAATGGGAGCAAAAACAAAAGTGTTGCATTTATATTTTTGTTCAGTGTATATTGATTTCAAACCATGTCAGGGCTGCAGCATCAATTATTTTTTAAAGTGTGAAGCATAAGAATCAGTTGATTGTTACTATTAAGGATCTGGACATGCAGAAGAGGCTAAAATGATAACAAAAGGAGGCTAAAATGATCACAAAACATGGTCAACATTCATTTTCCATGTCTCTCTCCTTTCTATAACCTGCACCCTCTCTTCCATCTTCTTGAGTCTCTGTCTTCTTCCTGTTCATTACTCTCTCTCTTTGTTCAATCTCTGCTCCTTCTCACTTGTCGCTCCTGCCAGTGAATTAAAAGCAATTCAGCCATTTAGTTCATTTCACTTGTTTGTTTTCATTTTTTAAATTTAAATCTGTTTTGTTTGATTCTCAAAAGAGAACAAAAATGTAAGCAAATTGTGTTTTATACAATTGTATGTTATTATGACATCATAACTACAATATATGTATGTTGTTTTAAAATGATGCCTATTGTCTATATCAGGGATTCTCAAACTCCGGACCAACTTCCAGATCCGGACCGAACTGCAAATCAATCCGGACCGAATCCTCTGTCCCATTATAAATGAAAAAAAAATTGTGATTCTGATGTAAATTAAAGTGGACCTATTATGCTGGATTGGAAAAATATATTCTAGGGCCATACCTATACAAAACATGTCTGTGAAGGTTTTTGCTTAAAATACCAAACAGTTCACCCATTGTAGCGATGCCTCATACTGCTCATACCCCTCTTTTGCAGCCCTGTTAGAGAAACTCGGATTTTGGGTCCATAGCTTGAAGAAAAAGAGGAGGCGGAACTAATGCCTGATCAAAATTCTACTGGAAAAAAAGTTAAATTCTGCTGTCATAAAACGCCATCCTGTTCTAAACCACATCAAAGATTATTTCTGAAACAGTATGGAGCTCAAATGCTTTTTCTCTTGCGGGTTTATTACAAGGTGAGTTTTTTGTATTTCCTGCTTTTTAAACACATGTGCCCTCTAAGACAGGTTAGCTCTGAGTGTTAGTGAGGCTTGCTAATGTAAACAAAGACGAGATTACGTCCAAATTTTCTGTGGGTCCCCTGCTGATTTGACGTCAGATCGGCAGCAAATCTGTATCCGCTCGTTGTACTCCTGTTTTTAAAAGATTTGGGTACGGACGAAAAGAGAGGGTTTTATTTTCTGACGCTGCGTGAGTTTCCTGACGCACCGGGGACATACTTATGTATAAAAGACATCACAAAATACATTTTGCATTATAGATCCCCTTTAATGTATATTTTCTTGTGTCTGACGCATTGTGAGAATGAATTACTTGTGTGCGCGAGCGTGACACGTGGGGGGGAGGCTTTACTGGCATTGATCCGGACTATTGACCTTGTATAAAATTCACAAGTGGACCTTTAACAAAAAAGTTTGAGTACCGCTGGTCTATATTGTAAATGAAGACTATTGTTATAGATGGATAGATAAATAGATAGATGGGGTTATTAAGCCTACATTCTTTTGTGTGACTGTACCTGCAGTTCCTCCCTGATTTCCATCACTTTCTCTCTCTGCCTGTCCTGTCTCTTCCGTACCAAAGCTGAGCTTCGACTGACGTAGTCTTTTCATTATATCTGAGTCAGTGTAAAAAGAAAAAAATACAATGTTATATCTTCAATGTTTTACTCAAATTGAAATGAAAGAAAAGCATTACAACATTTGTTAAAAGGTAATCCTTCTGACATTGGATGAATGCAATTAACTTTAGCTCTCTAGCTAGTTTATTCACGCAATTTAAACCAAAGTTTAGCCTATACTATAGCTGCAATATAAGTTAGTGTGCATGTTGTCGGACGTCCACTGACTAACGTAGTGCGTTCACACAGGATCTGCTGGTGATGTGATGTCCTGATGAACAGGAACACAAGCAGCCCGCTGGACTCAGATCTCTACATCAGTGGTTCCCAAACGGTGTGGCGATATACAACTACACAAAAATAATTATTTTTTAATTTACTATATCAGTACTTTGTATGCACTCATTTCATAATACAGAGGCAAACTCTATTATCTAAAAACAATTATTTAAAAAAAAAAATCCGCTTTCTTGTGCGGAGCAAACCACCAACCACCAGTGCAGAGACTGCCGACAACCCACCACCGAAAGAAAAGAGGAAAAAAACTGTCAGCAGACAGTATCATGAAAGTTACCTGTCTTATGGCTTCAGTTGAACCGGGGATGTCAACAATCCTCAGCCCGAGTGCGTCGTCTGTCGGGAGAAGTTAGCTAATGCGAACATGGTTCCAAGCAAGCTGAAGAGGCACTTGGAAACCAAACATCCCTTCCATATTCAGAGAAACTTGGCCAACTTCAAAAGAGCGCAGGATCTGAGCCAGAGGCAGCAAGACTGTTTGTTGGATTGTGTGAAAGTGTCTGAAAAGGCAATGGAGGCTAGTTACATGCTAGCGGAGCTCATTGCAAAGCAGAAGAAACGTCAAACAATATCGGAGACACTCATCCTCGGTCCAGATGCCGCAAATGAGCTACCCAAAGTGCTGTTGTCTGATAATAAATACAATCAAAAGAAGAATCGATGACATGTCAGAAGACATTGAGCAACATTTGACAGAGAAACTGCAGGCGAGCGACATAAGTGGGGCTGCCCACCTTCTGGCAAACGTCAGATATGTTGATGCTGACTCTATCAAAGAGACGTTTTTCTTCTGCAAAGAAATGGAAAGCCATACTGCGGGAGAAGAAATATTCAGGGTAACTAATAACTATTTAAAAGAGAACAGTCTGACCTGGAATATGTGCGTCAGTCTTTGCACAGATGGTGCGGCAAGCATGAGTGAAAGGATTTATTGCTAAGGTGATAGCACAAAACCCACATATCGTGACAAACCACTGCATTTTGCATCGAGAGGCATTAGTTGCCAAAACCATGCCCCCGGAGTTTGAATTTCATCAAATCAAGGCCCCTGAAATCTCGCCTCTTCTCCCAGCTGTGCGCCGAGATGGGAGCCGACCACCAAAGCCTGATCCTCCACACAGAGGTACGTTGGCTGTCACGGGGGAAAGTCCTATCCCGTCTTTATGAGCTTCGGGAAGAGCTTTTGGAGTTTTCACGTGAACACGCTGTCCCACATAAAGACAAGCTCGCGGATGAGAGGTGGTGCCCAGGCTGGTTTACCTCGCAGACATATTTGGGCATCTCAATGAGTTAAACGCCAAGCTTCAGGGCAGGAATGAAAACATTTTATCATCCACAGACAAGATTCGGGGTTTATGGGAAAACTTATCCTGTGGCAAGAGGCTTTGGAACAGGGCTCCATGGACATGTTCCCGCTGGCATCAGCTGCGCCGCAGGCAGCTAGGGAGCGCACTGTATATGCCGAACACATTCAGACCTTAAAAGAGAGGTTTGAGTGCTATTTTCCATGTGTGGCTGACATCGAGGACTATGACTGGATCCGAGACCCATTCCACCAGGAATCCTCAACAAAAAAGCTCACTATGAAGGAGAGAGAAGAGTGTGCAGAGCTCCGTGTGGACCGCACACTGAAACTCAAATTTAGTGAGTTCCCACTTGATCAGTTTTGGTTGGCTTCTGCATAGGAGTACCCAAGCATCTCCCACCACGCGATTGAGCAACTTCTTCTTTTTCCCACTACCTACCTGTGTGAGTTGGCGTTCTCTACTCTGGTTTACATGAAGAACAACAGGAGGTCACGGCTCTCTGTTGAACAGGACTTGCGAGTGGCCCTCTCCTCAGTGCCACCAAGGATTAAAAAAATCTGCGCGCCCCGACAGGCACATGTATCTCACTAATTTGTAAGTCGGAAAAATATTTACAATAGCACATGTTTCAATGCTGATTGCTGAAATGTTACATTTATAATTTGTAGTTCAGGACCATGGACAGTGCAGCTTCCTTGCATTGACAGTTCTCTGTGCCCCTTTTTTATTGTGTGACCTGTCTGGTTTAAATGAGTGTGTTGCTGCTTTGATGAAGCCTAATTTGATAAAGTTTCAAATTAATTTCTGAAATATTTCGTTGATAAATATTTCATGAGTAATATCGTTGTCTTTGTCACATTTTATTTGGCATTAGTAAATAATTATGCAAATGTACAGATATTTTACATGATATGAGTGATAACACGTGTTATAAGGGCTATTTTGCACAATAGGTGTGCCTTGAGATTTTTACTTGTCCTTTGGTGTGCCTTGGGCACGACAAGTTTGGGAACCACTGCTCTAGATACCTCATCACTCCTCCGCTGCTCCGGTACAATTACGGGCTGCGGTGGTTTGTTGATATGTCGTCTTCTTATGTTTGCTTTAATCGAGGTTACGTAGTTCTGCAGCGCCCCCATCGGCAGTAAATGGAAGTACTACAAAGAATCCCGTTTAGTGCAATTATTTCACAAGTTTTGTTATATACACAGCTCGGAAAAAATTACCGAGGTCTGGACCTCGGTGACCTCAATGGTGGATACGGCCCTGGTCCGAATACTAGGATGTGTTAAATGTAGAGTCTGCATTTTACTGTGTCCGTGGTCCGATCCCCAGCCCCTGCAGTTTACATGTTGATGTATCCTTGGGCAAGATACTGAACCCCAAATTGCCTCCATGGCAGGGCCATAAGTGTGTACATATGTGTGAATGGAAGTCTCCTGAGCATGTGGCACCTTGTATGGCAGCCTCTGTAAGAATGTGTGTGAATGGGTGATTGCTGACTTAATACGTAAAAGCACTATGAGGGTCAAAAAGACTAATATAATCGCCGTCCATTTATCCACAATTTTTTTGCTGCATTATTCTTTATGATCAGAAGTAAAGACCGGCCACAATGTAACATGCCAGTTTGATTAAATTGACATGGACACATGATTTTGTCTTTCAAAATTCATTGACACCCATATACTTTCCTCGTGTGGTGTTTTCCTTTGAACAGTGAACAGCTAAATCTGAAGAAAGGCAGCCAACTGGATTAATTCCTTCTTTACCTTTACCTTTATCTCTGCTGAATAAAGAGGCTTTAAATATTCAAGCAGTCTTACCATTATCGGCCCTCTCTTCCATCCTTTGGCAGGTGTCCACTATTATCTTTGCTGAGAAGGAAATGATAGCTCAATCATCTGGCCCACAAGCTGTGTCAGCCCTGAACCCCACACCATCCCAACCCCCCCAGCCCCTCTTCATCTTTATTACACAGGTTTGGAAGCTCCAGTACTTCACAGGCACATTAAAGTCAAAGTCTGAAAAAAAGCTGGTCCAAATGAGATAAAGACCATGTCATGACAAGGCCAGAGACCCAAAGGAAGACCCATACATGCATGTTTTAATGTGTTAAAGGCAGTGAAGAGCGGTCAGGGGACGCAGAGCATTTCTTGTCAATGAAATACTGAAGCTATTACAAACATTTAAAAAGAATAGAAAATACAATCAAATAAATATTTGAAGTACCATTTTTCCACTGATCTGTATTGGCTCCTCACTCTGATTGCGCAATCCCTAAGAAACTGTATAGAGCGTGGGCATTAAGTCTGTGCCTGATCTCTGTATTTTAACCAATGTAATGTTTGTAGACCCCTGCATTACATGTCCCAAGTCAGTATCCATCCGCGTCTGAGAAAAGCTACAACTGTTACATTACGTCCGCTACGAAACTAAGATGGAAACATGTAAGGCAGTGGTTCCCAAACTTTTTCTGTCAGGCCCCCCTTGGTTAATTGGAAATATTTTCGGGCCCCCCAACCCGGTTCCCAGCTATATTGGTAGGATTAATTGTATATTGTTGTAAAAACATTACATTTTCTCTGCTAATAATAATAAGATACAAAGATCCAACTATAATTTTATATTTTATTATGGATTACACATGAACAAAAGTGCTTGTAATAGATACTGTGAATTAATTTGGCCTAATTCAAACTAGTCCTTCTTCCCTGAGTAGTAGATGTTTCAATTCAAATGTCTTTTGTTTTGAGACTGCCACTCTCAGTTCATTATCAATGTTCAGCTTTGATCTGTATTTCGTTTTGATGGCAGCAACAGCAGAAAAGCCTGTCTCACACAAGTCGGATGTTGCAAAAGGCAGCAGTATGCCCACAGCCAGGGGTGGTTCTAGGGGGGGCCAGGGGGGGGCTATTGCCCCCTAACACTGACCTGTGGCCCCCCTAACAATGAAAAGTTCGTTTTAGTTTTTTTTTAAATGTATAGTTTCTGGTACTTGGTTTGCCAAAAACCGCAGGATTGTGTTGCTGTAATGTGAGATTGTGCAGACACCCTTATGTAAAGTAGAGATGTAACTGTTTATTGCCTTTATTTTTATATAAATATGGTGTTAGTGCAAACATTGCACTATAACTTAAGCTGAAGCTAACAGTAATAACTATAAGATCTATCTGAAATAAATAAGTGTACTGAAACAAATACCAATAAATGTATTGCATTGTTTTCTTATGCGCAATTACTTCATACTGTCTAGTTCTCTTTTTCGTCCTGCATTTATTGTGCCCCCCTCAGAAAATAACTGGCCCCCGAGTGGCCCCCCCCAGTCAAATTGGTCTAGAACCGCCACTGCCCACAGCTCTCTGACCAATGAGATATTTTCGAGCAGTGTTTGTTTACAATTTCTTCCCGCGCCCTCCCTGCAGTACGTCCTTGACCCACCAGGGGTCGCGCCCCACAGTTTGAAAACCACTGCTGTAAGGGATAATGTGCAGCAAGGACTTATTGACCGTTGTTAAGGACGCTCACATCTGCAGAAAGAAGTCCTTACAGCTTGTGTTACACTATATATGCAGTAAGCAGCTGTTGTAAATTAAGCTGAACAAAAATGGCTACTTACCAGTAACTTGATAGATTATTAAGTTAAAATCCTGTTGTTCCACTGCTTTCAAGTGTTCCGCTTCCAAGATGAACGTAGATTGCTCCAACTGAACATGCGGTCTAGAAGAGTCCTGGCGTGTGGTCAGTTTTGAAACTTTAAAGATGAAACTCAATAGATATAAGTTACTCTAACTTCATATTTCCCTATAGTTGAGCGAACGCAGAAATATATTTTTTAAATCGTTACATTTGTAAGTTAATTTTTTTTTGTTAGTTTTCAGTTTGACCGACTTATTAAGATGAGTTGTTGAATTATGATCAGTAGAAATGGCCATGTCATGGGACCTTTAAAATAACTTCATTTGACCTTCCTGCAATGTTGCAATATATATATATATATATACGATGGTAATGATGTGACCGGCATACGCCTCTTATTGGCTTACCATGATATTCTTTCCTTGACTTTAACCAATCTTAACTCTAAACCAATGGATAAAAGCAACAGGTACTAGCCAATCATAGGCAGAGTGTGCAGGGTCATAAAAAGAAGGTCCAAAGACATTATACAACAATATATGACAATTTATTCTGTTAGTTAAAGGGAGAGTTTGTATTTTCAGAGCAATTGGCCCTTTGGAAAATGTGTGGTTGTTTGCAAACACTGGGCTGATGGTCAGATTGACTTTCATTCCAATCAGACAAATTCCGAACTATTGGGACTACTATAATTGACCATCAGAACAATGACAAGTGTTTTCTCTGCCTCGTGTGCAGGAATAGGATAAGTCAAAGAACATGTCTGTAAAGATAGAGCTTTGAAACCCTATGTGAGATCATGACATGCCTATGATAATGGAACTGGGGTATGGTTTGTATGCATGCGACTCAGCACGTAACCCATAAACATTACAACAGTAGCTCAGTGAATAAAAACAAATCAATTGATGTACAAACTTTTACAAGGGTATAGCAGTTCTGTTCAAAGTTCAGCAAAGTTACCTCATGCTGAATACGATGCATAGTGAATGTTTTGTCCATGATGGAGTGAAACATTTTTGGGATCAGAGCTGTGGATAGGAAGATGGGACGGATGGAAGTGTCTCCAATTTATTTCGATTTAAAGTGTATCTGCACGGCCAATACACTGCACCGGCATGTAGCTATGTACTTTCCGTGCGTAAAATATGTCCTTCAAAGAAGACTTCTGAAAGTAAACAGGTCTTTGTGTACACGTCTGGGAGTATAAAGAAGGAGTCGACATGCTCACAATAAAAACTGATATTGTGCTTATGATGGAGTCATATACTGGCTTATATTATTTAATAGTTATCCATTTATTTTATTATTGTTTTCTGTTCATAGTAAGTCTTCCTTTCATTCAAGTTTATCAAATAAGTTGTTTATGCCTTTGTTTTGGAAAGGCAGCTTTTGGGCACCGGGGGAGAGGAGACCTGGTAATTATACATTTGAGAAACAGGTGGTGGTGGACATCGCACCCGGTAGGCCTATGGTTTTTTACCATTGGGTAAGAACACGGACAAGAAAATGTTGTGCTTGTATATTGTGCCATAAAGAGAATAAATTGCACAACAATTATTTTTGCTCGTACCCTTTTTTCTACCCATGTGTAAAACTCGCTGACGGGAGCCTCAGCGGCACTTTGTTTGGAGTTTTATTTCTGTTTTTGGCCTCTTCAGTTTATGTTAATCACTTCTATTTCGTATGAGGCTTCGCCCTCTAAGGCTATCGCTATTGGGTAATCCCACTGCACGTGTGCAGCACTGACAGATTTAATCCACGCCCACCTATGACGTGGGCCCCACTTCCGGCCTCACTTCCGTATAAATAGGAAGATGGCCCGTCCAACTGCTCCCATTTTTCTTCAGCACTCCGTTGCAGAAGCACTGTACAGGCACAAGCTCTTTTCAGAGCTGTTTACTAGAAAGCAAACCTTTCCCCCTGGCCCCACCCTCCCTCTCCTCCGGACAGGGAGACATGGCGGGGCTCGGGGTTAGCCGACATATGAATTACGACCGGCTGTGGCTGGCTCGCTCCAGGGAGGAAGCGGCTTTACACAGACGATACAGGTGAGTCCTGCCGGGGATTGGAGCAAGCAAACGCGGCTCTCAATCCCCAGGTGTCGCGCACTCATTGTGTCCGTCTTCCTCTGGCCCACAGACAGCAGAGAGCGAACGCTCTCGCGGCTGCGGCCGGGGATGGTTGGCCAAGCCCTTGATCATTGGATCCGAGTGGCGGGCAGCAGTCAGGCGACTCCTTCCCCTCCCTTCACGGATCACTATGTGGTTCCCCCGGCCCCATCCTCCCTCTCCTCCGGACGGGGGAGACAGGGCGGGGCCCGGTGTCAGCCCGGCAGCCGAGCCTATAGGTTCGGCTGCCGGGCTGACACTATCCGCCATCTAGGCTCTGCCGTATAGGCGTATTCTCCAGGAACTCCCGGAGATCATCGGAAAGGCAGCCGCCTAATGAGATCTCCCCGTTCCCCCGGTTCAGGAGAGCTCTCCTCCGGATGACATAAGCGGTTGCCTCATAGCCTGTCGGTTATTAGGCAACAGGGCTCGCGGCACAAACCAGCTGTCTTTAAAACCTGGCGGTTGATTAGACAGCATGGGCTTGTTTCCTATGTCACAGATATGCCTCCACACACCTTTCATTCCTCAAGCGGGTTTGAGCGTGAACACGCCTCAATGTCCGGTTTACGAGCCTTCTCCTAAACGGCGACATGATGAGAGCCGCTGTGCAATACAGCGTGTGGAGGTGCAAGAGCCGGCTGTAACCTGTCAGTCAGCAGGCAGCAGGGCTCGTGGCGCAAGCCAGCTGTATTTAACCAGGCGGTTATTAGACAGCAGAGCTTGACGTTTAAACCTGATGCTCCTAACCTGTCGGTTAGCGGCAGCAGGGCTCGTGGCGCAGGCCAGCTGTATTTAACCAGGCGGTTATTAGACAGCAAGGCTTGACGTTTAAACCTGATGCTCCTAACCTGTCGGTTAGCAGGCAGCACGGTTTTTTTCCTCTGTCCCAGATGTGCCTACTACACACGGTCGTAATGAGCCCAGGGCTGTTATTACGCACTGTGTGAATAGCACTGCACACACCTCCGCTCATTCCTCAGCGGGTTTGAGCGTGAACGCGCCTCAATGTCCAGTTTACGAGCCTTCTCCTAAACAGAGACAGGATGAGAGCTGGTGTGAGATGCAGCGTGTGGAGGCCCCCTCACAGCTTTTCGGTCCGGGCCCCTCTTGGGTTGCTTCACGGGCAACGGCAGCGAGGGCTCTGACGTGGCTCGTCACCATGACAACCACAGCACATCCGTCGCGCGCTCTCAGAATATTACTCAGAATGGCGACGTGTGTGTCGATGGACAGATGAATAATAATAAGCAGCAAGGCCCACCGGGTAAGCCGGCTGCCCCTAACCTGTCGGTTATAGGCAGCATGGCTCGCTGCATAAATAGGCTGTCTTTAAAACCTATTGGTTTTTAGGCAGCTCAGTTTTTCTCCTCTGTCCCAAACCTACCTCCTACACACGGTAATGAGCCCACGAGGGCCATTATTACAGTGAGGACAGCACTGCACACAGCTCCGCTCATCCCTTAGGGGTGTTGAGCGTGAACGCACCTTGGTGTCCAGTTTAACACTGTAAGCAATCACTGTTATTTTTCAGCCGATTTTCGGCACTAATCTACTGGCAGCCCCCTATAACCAGAATGTTGCCGGTATTTTACTGTTAATGAGAAAGGCTGTAAAATCCTTTCACAGTATGAGTACTGTGGTATGGCAGTGAAGTGCAGGCGTCTGTGAAGAGACTGCCGGCGCTTTACTGTTGTTTGACAGGAAAATGTGTTACAGTGGACATAATGAGAGCCTGTGTGAGGTGCAGCGTCTGGAGGGCTCTGGCCTGGCTCGTCACCATGACAACCACAGCACATCCAGAGCAGGTTGGCGCGCTGAGTGGCGGCGCGTGTGTTCAATGGACAGATGGAATATATAATATGCAGCAAGGCTCCCCGGTTAAGCCGGTTGCCAATAGCCTATTGGTTACTTGGCAGCATGGCTCGCTGCCTAAGCCAGGGCATACTATACAGCAGGGCGTACTATTCAATCCGTCTACCTTTAAAACTTTTTGGGTTTAGGCAGCACGGATTTTTCCTCTGTCTCAGACGTACCTCCTACCCACGGTCGTAATAAGCCCACGGAGGGCCATTATTACACCTCGGGTGGACAGCACTGCACACACCTCCGCTCATCCCTTAGTGATGTTGAGCGTGAATGCGCAGTTTACGAGTCTTCTCCTAAACGGCGACATAATGAGAGCCTGTGTGAAATGCAGCGTGTGGAGGTCTCTGGCGTGGTTTGCCACCAACCACAGCACATCCAGAGAATGTACACCTGGCGCTATCAGAGTACTGGATGGTACTCAGGGTGGCGGCGCGTGTGTCTGATGGACAGATGGATGAGCAGGCGGAGGGGCAGAGAGTAGTCTCTGCAGTTCGCCTCTCCCCCCCGCAGTTCTACGGGATACAGGAAGTCCTGTCATCCCGGGAACAGTGTCTCGCGCTCCGTGCAGAGCGGCAGGAACTCTGGTTAAAAGGAAGCTTTTTTCCAGGGTTCCTCATGGGGAAGAAAATCAGGGTTTTTTACTCCCGGTATTTTCTGGTCCCGAAGGAGACGGGGTGGGGGGAATGAGACCCATCCTCGATCTGTCAGTGTCCAACAAGGGAATGGCCTTTTCCCATGCTGACGATCAAACAGGTTCTGGAGTGTTCACCAGGGAGGTGCACATCCATAGTCCTGAAGGATGCAGTCCTCCACGTAACCATCATCCCGAAACACAGAATTTCCTGTGTTTCTCATTCCTGGCTCCACACACTTTTTCAAAGTGGGTGGAGCCGGTGGGAGCAGCTACTCAGAATGGGGATGAGTGTTATTTTACCTGGACGACCGGCTGTGGCTGGCTCGCTCCAGGAAGGGAGAAAGCGGCTTACAGACGATACAGCTAGTATCTCATCTGTCAAACCTGGGTTTCATTATCAACTGGAAGAAGAGCTGTCCTCGTCCCTCCCAGGTTATCTTTTTAACTGGGAGTGGAATTGAACTCAATCCGCATTAGAGCGCGACTCTCACAGCGGAGAGGAGAGAAAGTGACAGCTCTCCTCCGGCACGTCACACCCCGCGGGGCGGTGACTGCCCTCTCCGTGATGCAGCTATTAGACATGATATCAGCTGGTCACGTGGTGATCCCCCTGGGTCTCCTTCATAGTGAGGAGACTCCAGGTGGTTTATTCGCCTGTGCATCGACCCCGTGCGTCAGAGGAGACGCATGGTGTACATTCCTCCTGGTTTGGATTTGACCTACTGGAAAAATCTCCACGTCAGTGGGGGTGCCCCTGAGCAGAGTGACGTCACACACCGCAGTGTTCACAGATGCATCTCTCGCAGGCTGAGTTTTTGTGCTTCTGGTTACGGACGGACCAGTGGGGCGTGGACTACATCCTGCTTCGCCCTTAACCCAATAGCGATAGTCTTAGAGGGCGAAGCCTCATACGAAATATGACTGAGGTTACGTACTGTAACCCAGCTTCTATGAGTATAGGCGGGCCCCACTGGCTCCGCGAATAGCTGACAAAAAGCTGTTTGTGTGGGAGCAGTTGGACGGGCCATCTTCCTATTTATACGGAAGTGAGGCCGGAGGTGGGGCCCACGTCATAGGTGGGCGTGGATTAAATCTGTCAGTGCTGCACACGTGCAGTGGGATTACCCAATAGCGATAGCCTTAGAGGGCTGCGCCTATACTCATAGAAGCTGGGTTACAGTACGTAACCTCAGAGATCATGTTTACCATGTGTACTATTAGTGTCACGATCTGTCTTTATGGTGTCTTGTCTATATCTGTTTTTGGTTTTCTGTCTGCGTTGTGTTTTGTCTTGTTTAGATCTGTCTGTGGTTCCCTGTCGTTAGTTTCCCTGGTGTGTCTGATTACCCGATTGTGTTCACCTGTGGCCCCTGTGTTTTCTCCTCCCTCCTCACCTGTGTCTTGTTTGTGTGATTAGTCTTGTGTGTATTTAAGTTCTGGTTTGTCGGTTCGTCTTGTGTCATGACTAGTTCGTCGGTGAGTGTTCTGTTTTGTCTTTGTTTATCACCTAGCCTTGAAATAAAGGAATTTTAATTTTATTCTGCATTTGGGTCCTGCCTGCTTCACACACCGTAACAATTAGTTTAATATATTAGCATGCTAATTGTCACTAAAGACAAGTTATCCTCAAGGGGATGTCACTAGTTTCACACACTCGATGAGAGCTGATAAACTGAAGGCAGAGTGAGTCACAGGTTGTGATACATTGATCAGCAATAGTGTAAATGTCACTGATTAATTGTTGAAGTAATCCAGGCGATCACCCCACATTGTGACCCGTCCTGTTTGACTCTGAGCACATCAAATTGAAGACTCAAGCTAACTCGTCCTCCCTGACCGTGAACATCCCAAACAGGGCGGGATACATGTTGTGTCAGAGGTCTTAGCAGCTTAGATCTCCCAGCAGCCCACACTAGGAAAAATGCTCAGCTCACAAATGAATCAATAGTGCTGAGGCCCAGCTTCAGGCAAGGCCAGGTATCGGGGGGAACGGGCGGGGGCTGTTGTTTCCCTGCCAGCATTCTAGAAGAGCCTCTGTATGCTCTCCTTTGTCATTTACACAGGGTAAGCAAGACCTCAGGGAGATGTGTCTGTTGCTTTCTTTTAACTAACGGCAATTCAACTGAGCAAGTTTTTCTTTCTCCCCTAATAAGAGTGGACGATTAACGGAGAGCTGGCAGCAGAGTGCCTCCAGAACAACAGCATACAACCACAGCATCTCAAAGTGTCTGCCGAGCTGTTTTTTGTATGTCCTCCTTAAACAACTAACCAATGTGTCATAAAGCATCTCTCTGAATTGGGATATATAATGGAGAGAAAAAGTTTGCATTGAAAGGATTGCCAGGATCGCTCAATGGGCCCAGCAGGGGAATAATGACAGGTAAAGGTATTCAGAGGCATGCACGCGCAGATAGCTGCTCTCCGATTGACTGGAACCAACTTTTGAATCTGTATCCTCCTACGGACATTTTGTGTTTATTGTATTTTGTGTGGGAGACAGACAGAGAGAGACGTGCTGCTATCATTTTGGGCCATCCTTCCCTTAATATATTAGCTCCTTTCAATTCAATCATCCATTTTTCTAAACTGGTCAGGGCAGTGGGAGGCCAAAGCTGCATTATTGAATTTTCCCTCACCACATAGCTTTTTCTTCATATTTGTTTGGAGACAACAGGTAGGTAAAGTCAGTGTCGAGGCTGAAACTGAGCGCTCACGATGCAGCGAGCACCCATCCTGCAGACATAGCCTTGAGCTAAAGCCCTTTCTCTTGCTTTGCAGATAACCCTTTGTTCTAACCTCTCTGTGGAAACGCAAGGAAATAAGAAAGAAGTTTTAACTTGATCTTTGCATTTTGTTCCACTGTGGCCTGACCGGAGTTCTCTCTCCAGTACTCAATACGGCAAACATTCATCTTGACTTCTGACCCGGGTAAATGCTGCAGGCTACATTATTTGACGAGACTGAAACAGTTTATTATTAATTATTAATGCTTTGGTGATGATTATTCCAACAACACAGTGATGTTTTCAACTAAAGTTGAGTTACTCAGTTATAGCTACAGTGTTTTCAAAGGTTACCGTGCGTACTGTGATAAGTGTTAACCTACAGCTCCGTGAATCGAAATAAAGTTTATTTAATTTGGTCACCCAACATTACTCAATACCAATTTACAGCAGCAATCTTGTTAATGTGTCTTACGGCCATTGCTGTTATAGTTATTGTTACTGCAAATAACAACAACAACAACAACAACAACTATTGAGTTAGGAAGATAACTTTTCTGTTACACAGAAACTAGTACCACTTGACAAATATAAAAATAAATATGCTTTAATAAAAAAAGGCAGTAAAAAATGGCAGGCTGGATTTAGCATCTTTAGTTGCCCCCTTTTTGGAGGAAGCTTCCTCTTTGTTTTCTGAAGAGGTTATGTGGAACAACAGGGGTTGCAATTCTAAAGATCCTGAGCCATAAATTATTAATCAAAATCATCGAAATACTTAACAAGCTATCTTCCGATGAGAATGTCTCTAATCCAGAGAGAACAAGTGACTCATTACAAGATTCAGACTTTTGCTTCTCATCCGAGCACATCTAACTTCTTCACGAGAAGCCATCCCAAGAAGCAAGCAACTAAACCCTGGGTCTTCCACAATTTATACCTTTTATTGTCAATTTAGAACTAATCTGTTTTACTGTTGATTTGACCTGCTGTTTTAAATATATACCACACTAAGGAACTAATAATCAAGACATTAACGTAACATGACCTTCAAAATCTCCTTCAGACCTTATGAACAACATATATCCAACACATTCGGCTGCAAGCCTTGGACTAAATCTGATGCACTTATATCCTCTGGATCATGAGTCCTTGCGATCACTGTATTGTCTCCAATTGGGTAACATTTTCTTGGAGAATGGGACATTGCAGGATCAAAACCCCAGAGTACAATACAACAAATTGGTAACACTTTACAATAAGGTACACAAAATGTGCTTAGCTACTGAGTAGTGAATAAGGAATGACTAGATAGTTAATTGTTAGTTAATGAGGAGTTCCTGAGTGACTGCGATTGTATAACTGATGGTTAGTTACTGGTCAACAGAGGGGGGTACTGTATTAATTAATGATTCATTAATGGTTAGTTAATAAGTTACTTTGAGTGAAGAACTGGTTAGTTACTGGTTAACAGACTGCAGGGCTATTCAACTTCATTAGCAAGTGGGCCAAATAGGAAAATCACTGGGGGTTTGTGGGTGTAGTGGTTCCTTTGTCAAGGAACCACTACAAATAACTCTTGCTTACAGTAGTGTTAATAATACATTAAATGAACTAGTCAAGTGCATCCCTTTTTTTTTTACTTTAATTGTATCAACATAAATCATTACAGAAAGCAACCAGTCCATAAAAAAGTAGGAAAGCTTCGGTTACAAGGCTTGACACAAAAGTGCAAAATGTTGCATCTTTAAAACTAAGGAGACATGAGTTTTTTCCCCGAACAGTTCCATGTCCACTAATGTACAAAACAAGATGAATATAATAAAACAGTATTCATCACATTAACAGTAAGAAGCCCTGTGTATAATATCCTCAACACTTCCAAGCATACACAAGGTGCATTGCAGACAACACAAGTCCATAAAATGTAATACTAAATGCAAATAGAACATAGTAAAACAATAGCCATCAGACTCAAAATAACATTCATATCTTGGAAACATTTTTACAATTTTCCAAACAGTAAGTAGGCTTGTTTGAATGACCATAAAATGAATGACCATAAAACAGATCTGCATACATACCATGAATCAGACTTCTGTCATGTGTAGCCTGTTCGCGTCAGTGAGAGAAATTACACTGCCTTGATTTAGCTATTTCAGCATAGTTTGGCTCCAAAGTGGTAAGAGCAATCCTGAGACACTCATGCAACTTCTCATTGGTCATGGAGCAACGTGCCCTTGTTTTGATGGCATTCATATGAGAAAAGCTAGACTCGCAAGTATAGGTAGATCCAAACATTGTCAGTATAAGCAGGGGCGGATCTACCGGGTGGAATGGGGTGGCAACTGCCACCCTAAACAATAGCCTTGCCACCCCAGCTGCCACCCCAGTTGGCATCTTTGTTTTGAAAGAAAAGTTGTGGCTCATCGGACATTTATGAGAGAAAGTCTCTAATGTCCGAGTGCAAGTGAATGCAGCACAAGATGCACGTCATGTAACCCCTCCCCCGGTCCTGGCGCGAGAGTGGAAATATGATTGGTGGTGAATTCACTTGAACGGGGGGACGACGCAAAACGAGAACCTTTCGGACCCAAACACTGAAGGAATGAGGTATTTGCGGTCTACAATGACAGAGAAGAGAATGTCAAGTTTGGCTGTACTCAGCATTGAATCAAAACGCACTACAGCTGTTGATCTTAATAAGTTTGTGAGGCGTTTTGCTGAACAAAATAGTAATCGCCGCATTCAGCTGTAATAGACATGCCAACTTGATGCTCTGCTCACGGATGACTCGATGAGAATAACAAACTGTTAAGATGATGACCTTGTATGCGTGTATATATTTTTTTCTTTGAGGGGATCTGCCCCCAAAAAACAGTTTTAAGTCCTGAGAAAGTAAAATAAGACGGTGTGTAAAACTACACTGCCCAGCCAACAGAAAGTAACCAATTTGATTTAACTAAGCCAGTAGGTAAGGACCTTCCACTGGATAATAACTGCAGCGATGTTTATGTTTTAGCTGAATACACGTTTTTTAACCCTAACTGATGCAGTTAGTCACTTCTTTAATGTTTGTTCTTTCTGATGTAAAGTCAAGGTTGTAACTGTAGTGGAAACTTCTGTGTAGCAATGTTCGAGGAGTCACCGACTCAGGAAGGAGACAAGGTAGAGCAGGAGTTTTGATGTCAGAGCACTGATGATTTATTAAGAGGTACGGCCGGAGAATTCACATCACAAGTCACAGCAGTCACGGTCTGACTGCACGGGTGGTTGCCACGTCAATTCTGGAGCGCCTCTCTCTTGTCAGCCCATTTAACTGGTTTCAGAGAGAGTCGTCAACATGTTTTGATAAGATAGCTTTAGACAGTTGGGCACACTGAGTCACTTGCTTCCGCCACTTATGGCCTCGAAGATGTCATACCTTGGAGTCCACAAACAACAAAGAAGGAAGTGTCCCAGTGCATCCACAACAAAGACCATCTGTGACCTATTATTGACCGGTCACAGAATGGGAACAATAACATTATTGGCTGAAGCAGCCTGTGTCCTTAAAGGACAGGAACAATAACATTATTGGCTGAAGCAGCCTGTGTCCTTAAAGGACAGGAACAATAACATTATTGGCTGAAGCAGCCTGTGTCCTTAAAGGACAGGAACAATAGACGTCAAGGTTGGTCCTTTATGTCACATCTAGGAGTCTGAGATAATTATTTCCCTAACAGTAACTGTATATCAATAATGATATAATTACTTGTTTTTCAAATTTGAAGGAGGGTGAGCAAGCATCTTGATGAACATTCATCATTAACTCCTCCAAAAAATATAGTTTATTCAATAATAAATGAATATGTGAATCATAACAGTTCTTCACTATATCTGTAAAGCGTCTTTGAGCACCTGTAAAAACGCTAACCAATTAAATCTATTATTATTATTATTATTATTTATTAACAGTGATTGACAGCTGATAGGAATAATATGATTGTTAATAGTACCATATTCATTCAGACAAACATCGATGAGACAGTTAATTAATGTACTTATTGCAGCAGTCTGCATAGATTTGGTACCCCTGCTGGTCTAAGAGTGAGACAAACTCATTCAGTTATTGTTCAGTTAAAATTAATTAAATTACGTCTGCCACCTTATATGTAAGGCTTTACTGATGTGCCACAATAATATCACCTATGTGATTGAGTTAAAATATTAATATTGTGGCTTTCCAAGTTAACATTGATTGTAGGGGTGTAACGGTTCACAAACATTTCGGTTCGGTACGTACTTCGTTTTTAGGTCGCGGGTCGGTTCGGTACGTTCTATTTCGTATAAGGCTTCGCCCTCTAATGCTATCGCTATTGGGTAAACCCCATTGCACATGTGCAGCACTGACAGACTTATTCCACGCCCACCTACGACATGGGCCCCACCTCCGGGCTCACTTCCGTATAAGTAGGAAGTAGGCCCTACAATCCGCTCCTACTTTTCTTCAGCACTCCGTTGCAGAAGCATTGACAGGCAAAAACGGTTCTTTTGAGAGCTACCTCTGAAAAACAAAGATTCCTCCTAAAAAGCTTTGTTTTTCTAACATGGAGACTGGACAGGAAAGTCAAGGCTGTGTCAGGGATTGCCTCGTGTGCGGGTCGGGCTACATCATGAGCTTTGACAGGCACTCACAGTGTGAGTCCTGCCTGGGAATAGAGCATGCGAACGCTGCTCTCATTCCCGGGGTAGCATGCTCGCATTGTGCCCGTCTCCCGCTGGCCCTCAGACAGCAGAGAGGGGACGCTCTCGCTGCTGCAGCTGCCGAGGACGATTGGCACGTCCGGGAGGAGTACTCCGGGGACAAAGCCATTGATTTTCTGGATCAGAGTGGAGGGCACGAGTCGGACGACTACGTCCCCTCCATACAGGGATCAACGGGTGATTCCCCCATTATCTCTCCCCTCCGGACGGAGGAGACAGATAGGGAAACCGGTGTAGGTCCGGTGTATGATCCCGTGATCCCTATCTCCGCCAACACGGCATTGCCGTCGATTGGCGGGATTCTCCTGGAACTGCCAGAGATCATATCCAAGGCGGCCGCCTGGAGAAATCTCCCCGTTCCCCTAGCTCAGGAGAGCTCGCCGCCGGATGATATGTCCGGGGTGTTCTCCCGGGTACACAGGGTCAGGAGGGACCCGGTCTGGCCACGCTTCCCGGCCATAAGGAAGTACCAGGAGGGGGCGGCAGCGGACCCTGGAGCCATGAGGTCTCCGATAGGGACATACGTGCCTCTCACGAGAGTGGAGGGACTCACGGACGTGGGTTTCCCGACCGTGCCTCCGCTAGAGCCGAACCTCACGGCATTCTTTGGGGCTAGGCAGGCCAGCTCGGTTTCCGGACGGCAACCCATGCTGGCTGCCACCAAAGACAGGTTTGTCGCCAAACAGACGGACCGGATGCACCAGTGTGCTTTCCAGGCGTCAGCGGCGGCAAATAACATAGCGTTGCTGACAAACTCCATGGTGGAAATGTCGGAGCAGTCTAAGACTATGTCCTCAGGGGAGGCTGAGGAGATAGGCAAGGCGGCCAGTACTGCACTCACCCTGTGCGCAGCAGTCGCAGTCTCGCAGGCGCGGATTGCGGCATGGGCGACACAGGTCCACCGGTATCTCTGGCTACAGCAGGGGAATATACCGGAGGGTGCAGGAAAAGATCTTCTGGAGGCTCCAATTAGTCCGGACGGACTATTTGGACCACAGTTCCATGCCATGGTGGAAGGTATGAAGTCTGCTTCAGAGCAAGCAGACGACATAAGGCGTCATGCTAGCTGGCTACAGGACAAACGTCCGCAGCGACAGCAGCGTCAGCAACGACAGCATCCGCAGCCCCCGCTACAGTCTCAACGGGGGCAGAGCGGGCAGCGGCGAGAGCAGCAACGGCGTCAGCACCGCCCTTCGGCAGCGGCAGGGGCTCCGTCCCAGGTCTCCGCTCCTCCGCCGCAGAGACAGGATCTGCAGGCGGCGAGTCGGAGGGGAAGGAAGAACCCCCGCTCCTGGTCTGCTCCTCCGAGAGAACCTCCGAGGAAGCAGAACAGAAGATGACTCTTTGGGGGGGTTATGTGGGAAGAGAGATTGGTCAATAAAAATGATTCAAATCTCAACAGTGTGTCTGTAGCATCTGTGTCTCACGTATCCCCCACACTAGTCAGGCCGGTTGCTATTAATCTATTGATTAAAAAGCAGCGGGACTTGTTGCATAATCCATCTGCTGTTAACCGGTCGGTTAATAGACAGAGGGACTCGCTGGTGGAGCCAGCTGTTTCTAATCGAACGGTTAGCAAACAGCTAGGCTCGCTGTATAAGCCCTGCTGTATTTAACCAGTCGGTTATAAAACAGCAGGGCTTGACATTTAAATCGGCCGCTTCTATCCTTACGGGTAACAAGCAGCGCGATTTTTCCTCTGTCTCAGTTGTGCCTGCACACAGTCGTATTAAGCCTAGCACGGCTGTTACGCAGGAGGTGAAAAACACTGCACACACCTCCACAAGTTATTTGGCCGAGGTCTAGTTTGGAAACCTATGTCTAATTTAGTGGTACGGTGCCCAGTATCATTATTATATATATATATATATATATATATTCTTTATTTAACAGGTAAAAAAACTCATTGAGATTAAAATCTCTTTTCCACGAGTGACCTGGCCAAGAAGGGCAGCATGTACAAAGTTACAACCTATAAAACACAGACATGAAAGGCAGACAAATACAGCTGTAAAACACAAATAAAATGGCACATTAGCCAGTCAATATGCGAAGTAAAACAAACTATTAAAATCATTCAAAAACTGGTGTACTTTCAAAATATAGCTCACTCGAGATGGTTTCTCCAAAATGACAGGGTTTGCATCCATTAAAGTGTATCTTACAGTTCCTTTGTGAGTGAATTACACACAAATCTGCAGAGTGTCACTAATATATATATATATATATATATATATTCTTTATTTAACAGGTAAAGAAGGGCAGCATGTACAAAGTTACAACCTATAAAACACAGACATGAAAGGCAGACAAATACAGCTGTAAAACACAAATAAAATTACACATTAGCCAGTCAATATGCGAAGTAAAACAAACATTTAAAACGATTTCAGGATATACGAGCACTCACATCGACCAAAACTAAAAAAGTGTTACACAGTGACTGACATTCTGTATGGGAGTTCACACCCGAGCTGCTGTGGGGAGTTGAGTATGGCTCTCGGGGGATGGTGGGTTAAGAGACAGATTCTTAGTTTTATGGACTGCCTCAGGGGGTTAACGAAATCTACTAAAAACAAAGTACTTCATTATCTACTTTTTTCAGCTTTTATACACAAAAGTGCAGGAAAATTCAGAGGATGAAGAAGCAGAAAACAGCCATTATTCTTCACTCTTCTGTAAAACGGACAGTTTCAAGAAAGATGACACCGTGTTTATGCATGACATGCAAAATATATTGAAGCCCTATTAAAAAAAACAAGTTACAAGTATATTGTGTGAAAATATCTCAGAAAGTCGTAATATTGTTTATTAGTGATACCTGAGGATATTCTCTTTTTTATTTGTAGCGACTGTGAACTAATGTGTAATTACTTTTTTACTAACTATATAAGAAAAGTCTCTCTGAAGAGAGGAAATAATAAAACAATATCTTTGTCTTTTATAATTACTTTACACCACTATAAGGAAACCCAATAGGAGGCTGTATGGTGTACTATTATATTTTGTTGTAGGCAACAAAGAGAGGTTTTCTTAAAATGTGTTTCTGCTCCATTTCACTCAATGAAGCCTCCAGCTTGTACAAGGGCTCCGCCTCCACTCAACATAACATGTCCCGCCCTCCTCACCAGATCATTTAAAAGTAAGGGGATGGAAATAGACGAAAATAAATACGCTCAAACTAGATAACAGGCCAGTCATTTCCAATCACCAAGGCACTTTTCAAAAAAGAAAAATGGCAAAGAGAAGCATAGATATGGGTTTAATCAGCGAGACGCCTGTGACAACGTACAGCCATCAGTCCGGAGCGCCAATCAAGAAACGAATGCAATATATGTGCCGGGTTCAGACGCCTCCAGCCGAAGAACTTCATGAAGAATGGAATCTGAAAAATGGCGATGTTTGGGGTTATGTATTCAACTATATGGCGAATGAACTGCATTTCTACAATCTGAAGAATGGAGAAACGTACGGACCCCGCAGTGTTAAAGCGACACTGACCTCAACAGATTGGGCTGTGTTAACTCTGGTGTCTTCCAGAGATCTCCACGCAACCACGGTACCGGAAGAAGTAGTGCATCAAGAAACCATAGTGGAACCAGCGGTGTACAAGATATTTGCAAAGAAAAGCAAAGAAACACAGACAGCATGCGAGATCAAAGAAGAGATTTCATCGCCGCCCCTCAATGTGGAGGAAGAAAGAGTTATTTCCCCGCTGCCAGAAGTGAGAAGAGTCCTGACAAGCACCGTCTGGGAAACTAAAAGCGGACCATCGGGGCGATGGTATTACCGTGCAAGCCATTTGGAGACGCTGGGGAAGGACCCCTCTGATGATTTTGTTTTGGAGATTTTTAATTCTACATGTGGAGTATTTCAGACAGCAGTGCGGGTATCATTGACTGCTTGGCTGAAAATGATTGATGGAAAAGCTACAAAGCTTAAAGAACTTTTTAAACAGAGTCAGACATCGATGGACATTATACTGGTGAAAAAGAATCTCACCTTTACAGAGGACTCTGCCTCCCACTCAACATAACAAGTCACACCCTCCTCACCAGAGCATTTTAAACTAAGGACCCCTCAAGAAAGACATTGTGTATTCTACCTATGTAAAAAGAATGTCGGGGTTGTCTCTGTATCAAGAAGATGTGTTTAAAAATGAATTTTGTGAAAAATACCAACTGTGTGAGAGACGTCATAAAGACACTCATTTTAACCACAGTGTTTGTTCTCTACAAATGTTTTAAGATTGTTACAAAATGTAAAAAATAAAAGGTATGGAGACTAAATTAATTCAGGTGACTCTGGCTTTATTAGGAAAACAAACATATAATACAAAGGGGTTAGGGGTTAAATGTAACCATCGTGGACTTAATAGTCTAACAAAATACTTTTATCTGAATACATTTGTTCTTTTTAAGCGCACTTTTTGAAATTATTTATTTATTATTTCAGTGGAACAATCCAGTTTTTGTTAACATTAACGCTTTCTTCTCTTTTTCTTGTGTTACTAAGATACTTTTAGACACACTTTGGCGTATGCAACACTTGTTCAGATAAACAAGGTTTTTTCTTTTCTGATAAACTTACATATTTTAGTTATTTTATGTTACCAAGATACTTTGAGATACACCCTGATGTACGCAACTATACTTTTCTGACTTTTTTCTGTAGAATCGTGACAAAACTATTACTTGTTCTTAAATGATGACCTATTGCTGGAGATGAGATGAAAAAGCTACAACGCTTAAAGAACTTTTTTCTAAAAACTCTCAATTCTATAATTGACTACCCCCATTCAACGCAATAAGCCCTACCCTCCACTCAGCAAATCATCTAAAACGAAGGACCTCGCTAAGACGACCGTTGTAAACTAGCCATGGAGCAGAGAAAAGCCAAGACTCCCCCCGCGAGTTGCAGCCAGGAACAGAGTCCACCAGCAACACCACCATGGGGGAAACCCGAATCTTGCAATACTACTGCTGCTGATTTTGTTGGTTGATATTGTGGAGAGGGTGATACATCGGTACAGAGAAGAAATATGCAACGGGTGCCGAGTCAGTCACCCCGGCCAGAGGCAACACGATTTTCTGAATGACATGTCCGATTTTTACTTCAGAAACAATTACAACGCGTTAATGAAAAAACTCTGGCTCACCGACTTCATTACTGAGATCGACCAGACTCTTAATGATAAAGACATTTTCACGGATGATTGGAGGATCCAAGGCGCTTCGGAGGCTTTTCTTCACAATCTCAAAAATTGCAGACGCCTCAAGGAGAGACTTGAAAAGATCCATGCCGAGTTGGATGGAGAAGAAGAAGACTGACAACCAGCAGTTGGATGGAGAAGCCAGGGACTTGTTCGATACAGTGACTTTTTTCTTTAAGTAAAATAAAAATGGGAAACTACTATGCAAAACGCTCTGTATATATTGATAATAATGTAGTCCTTACCCGTTTAATAAGTGTGATGATGGGGACGATTGAAAACAGAACGAGTAGTGACCCCTGCGTAAAAAGAATGGCTGAAGTTTGTAAACTAGAAGACATTTTGGATATCGTTCGTTCTGGCAGTACTATTCCGGGTCATTGGGAAACGATTGTAAACGAAACATTTAAAGTGGTCCTGGAATCTTCATTTTCCCAAACATTCTGTAACATTATCTCAGAAATGAAACAAACATCAAAAGTGTATCATGTGCTCTCATTGTATGCTCTGTTTGTAGATGTAATGCATCTGTGTGTTGAAAACAGCATACACGTGAATATTTTGACTGAAGTGAAAAAACTCCATCACGATATCTCCAGTAATATGGGGAATTCTAAGCTGGAGACTGTCCTGGGGATGCTACAATCAGTATAACTATTGATTTTGTGTGTGAAAAAAATAGAAAAAAGTGTTTTTTTACATCTAAAAACTGTTGTCATCATTATAGCAAGGGGAGCGTGTCTGATACATGTGTATTACAGTCCTTCTTGTTGTGTTTTTCAGTGTTTTCAGTGTTTTCTGTGTGTCTGTACACACAAAGCACACTTCATTATCTACTTTTCAGCTTTTTAAAAAGAAAAGTGTATCTTTCGGTAACTTTCTCAGAGAATTTAAGCATACATCTGTCAAATGTTCAAAACAGCCTTGTTTCACTGAAATACCCTCAAAATGACAAACTGCCATTAAGAGTCAGATTCTTAACCAAATCTACTGAAACAGAGTACTTTCTACAGATGAAGCCTCCCACTCAACGCAATATGGCCCACCCACTCAGCAAATCATATAAAACTAAGGACGACCGTTAAAAACTAGCCATGGATCTGAGAAAAACCAAGTCTGATGTAGCCTGCCCTTATTATCACCAGGATAATGGATACGGGCTTAATGACTGGATGTTACAAAGTAGGGGAGAGGATGTTCCCGAAGATGAGCTCTCCTCTATATCTTATCCATGTAAGGTCTTTAGGACAAAAGAGGACCATGATAACATGACATATGAAGAATATCTTTCTTTAAAAGATGGTATTATAGATAACCTTTATAGAAACAGTATATCTCATACCACTCGCCAAGATCGCAAACGACAATTAGCAGAAAAGAATAGAAAAAGTAAAGAAAAACGAAGAAAAAGAAAAAGCAACATGAAAAGGAGAAGAAAAATTAAAAGCAAACGCAGAATGCAAATGAAAAGAAAAGGGACCATAGGACGGAAAACTAAAAAGACAAAAAGAAGGAAGGTAAAAAGAAAAAGAAACAAAGTGAAGACATTTAAACTAGAGGATGGTGTTGTAGAGCCATTACCGGATCATAATAATCTTATAGATCATCTCCCGCTAACCGACTGCTGCGAATGTGTTGAACCTGTGTTGAACCTGTTTCGAGCCGGCCAACCAGTTGGTGAAATGCGACCCCCGCCACGGCAAGTACATGGTCTGCTGCCTCCTGTACCGTGGTGATGTGCAACCCTGCAGCAGGGCATCCCCACAGCCCCAGGCCTCACTCTCTCGCAGCTCCGAGAGCTTCTCGGATCAGGTCTCCAGCACAGCTCCCCAGTCCGGGGCAGCAGCTCCAGTCAGCTCCCCAGAGAGCAGGGCAAGGACGCGGAGGTAAAAAAAAAAAAAGAAAGAAGTCGAGCCCTCCAGGATCCCGTCCACCTCCAAAATCCACCCCTTTCCAGGCTCGCCAGTCCGGGAGCGTCACTAACACACCCCTCATGGAGAGTAGCGTGGCCGGCTCCCTGCAATCCCTGGCTAGCTCCATGACAGCTATCGATGCTCGCCTCCAGGCCCTGGAAGACTCCGTCACAGGAGCTTCGACTTCCGTGGCACTGTTGCGAGGTCTGAGTTTTTACAACCCAACTCCTCACCGCGTGTTGTTTTGACGAGTCCTGCTTGAAATCATAACAGGGAAGGAATTAGAAGACACCAGGATACCAGTTAAACAATAATCCGTTTTAATTAAACAAAGTAGTAATAATGCAATACGATATAATATAATACATTACTATACAATTCAAAGAATCATATAAGCAACGTGTGGAGTACTCCCACCCTTATTCACGCACTGCGGACATCCTGTCGTCTTGTCAGCGCATGAAGAGAGACCCAACAACCAGAAAAACATTTCCCTAGTGCAAAGAAGGGGTGGCGTTTCATTGGGGAGATACCAAAACGCTATCTCACAGGGAAATCAGCGCCTGGCAGCTTTGAAAGCCACAGGTGTTGGGAAGGCACCTCATTAAAACTCAAGGAAAATGTCCCTCCCCATTTGTAAAACCTATCGATGGTTTAACCCAGAAAACATTATCAGGGATAATCTTTACACTCCAAACAGAAATCACCCTTAATTCTGCATCTTCCTTCTTCACAAATAGCTTAAAACACTCTTTTGTTAAACAGGTAAAAAGTCAAAGAAAAAACTATTGTGCTCATCTATTTCTAAGAAAAAGGGAACATTGTTTCAGAAATCTATAAAAAACCTCTCTATATTGGAGAGGAAAAATGTACCTTTTGTTCCTTCAACTATTAACACACAGGAATGTATAAACTCACACATATACTTATTCAAGATACATAGATTTCCTTAAAACCTGGCCTGCCAGAGATCTCAAACAGAATTTCCTCTCCCCACACCACTCACCCTGTGTTGCATACCTCGACATCCCCCACTGCAATAAAACTTATTTTACAGCCCTTTGTCTCTTGCCATTTTAGTCCTCACATATAAGAAAGGATAAAAAACAGAGAAATCACTATAAAACACAAACACAGTTATTGCTTGAACAGTATTCACTTAACTGCTACTATTTGATAATTATCAGGGAAACTCAACAGACCTCTTTTAGTGTCTGGAAATTGCAACAAGACTTTCTGCAATTTCACATGTATCACACTTCTTTGGTACAATATCTCACATCAATTTCCACAATTCCCTCTTTTGCACTCTTAAAAAAGAGTGCAACTTACACCAGGCACTTGAAACCTAACTATTGTCGCTCCTCTCAACATTATATCTAGAGCCCTTTAAACCTTTGGAAACAGTCCTTCATAGCAATTTCTTATGGCAGAATGAGAGGGAGACCAAAAATGTCAAAAAGCTGCGTCCTTGTCTGCTGAGTCTCCATACTCGTCCTCCGAGACACAGGCCAACAGTGTCAGGAGTGGGAGAAGCAGCTTTTCCCTCAATGGTGGAACGGATTAGTCTGACACATAATGAGCAGATGCACGGCACACAACAACACCCACATGATAGTCTTTGTCCATGGATATAACTCGAATGGTTTCATCAGACCCCTCTGAGGGCAGGATGGGCTGGTTACACGCAGCACATTTAGGCGCCAGGACCCTGTGGTAGTCTTTCAGACAGTAGATTTTATTCTCAGTGTCTACAGTGAAGGGCACTCCGTCCAGGCTCTCGTTGCAGATGACGCAGCGGAAACAACCGGGGCGGTAAGACTTCCCCAGGGCCTGCCGGCCTGCATGTCCATGATCAGATGTCCACCTGCGTTGCACTTGTCTGCAGACTGCTGGAACCCAGAGTACAGAAAGTCCTCTTCACAGAAAACCCTTCCTGCGTCATAGTAGAACGCCTTCCCTCTCAGCCTTCGACTACAGGCGCTGCAGGTGAAGCAGCTGTCATGGTAGAGGCTGCCCATAGCTTGGCAGGCCTGGCTGGCTCCATACACCGTCTTGTTGCACTTAACACACATTTCTGTTTCCGCGGAGAGTGGAGTCCCCTGTGCCGTCCTGGCTTGCCGTGTCTTTGTCCCCTCTGATCCGCTGACGGCGGCTTCTGGGATGCCTGCTAGAGAGATGTCTTCCTTCTCCTCCGGCTTGCTGATGGCGGCTTCTGAGTCGATGCTGAATAGATGTCCTCCCGATCTTCCTTCTCCGGTTCGATGATGATGCCTCCTGGGACGACTGCTGGATGGATGTCCTCGAGGTCCTTCTCCTCCAATCCGCTGATGACAGCATCCGAGTCGACCTCCATGACGAGAGCCAGATCCGTCCTGATGTCGTCTAGGGTCCTCGCAGGTGTTTTCCCCCGCCGCCCACTGGCTCCAGTGGTACCAGTTGTCCCCCTTTCCTTGTAGGCGGACGGCATGGGATGTCCGCTGGGTCACTCGGTCGGGGCCGGAGAGCCTGGGGTTGACAGTCCGCCTCCTGCGTCTCGGGTCCCCCTTTTGGCGTCAACAACCTGTGTGGAGAAATCTGATACAAATCCCTCAAGCCTACGCTCCGGGCTCTGGGGCCCTCGGCTGTTTGACCCACCAGTGCGTGGCCACTTGGAGCCTGTTGGTGGGGTGTCTTAAAACAACAGACGTCTGTGCACAGGTTTTCTAAATTAATTGTGCAGCTTCAGAATCTTAATACTTGGACTGTGCCAACTAAATAAGAACCCCAACATCTTTAGGTAAACTAAATAACATATTTCAATAGCTCTGAATTTCTGACAAGAATCTGTGTTTATTTTTAAATGAAATCCCTGAGATCCCATTAAAAATCTAAATATGATTTGAACTGCTAATGTTTCTGGTAAAGAAACACACTAATGTTATGGATTCAAAAACAACCAAAATCACGATACTAACAAAGTGAATGGCTTCCTGGTGATACTGCTTTTACCCGTCAGTTCTTAGATATTATCCCGGTGAAAAAATGAATACAGAATTCTCACAAACTGTCCTCAAATGTCTTTCTATTATGAATTTAGATGAAATGTATATCCCCATAATGACCTAAACAATAAAGTATATGGCTTTTACTTCTTTACCAGGCTAGTTACATGATGTTGTCCAAATTACATTGTGTCTCATTACATTACTATGTTTTAGCTTAACTGTAAATATGTTCTTTCTACATTTCAAACCTCAGTTACTTTAATACCTGTTGAAACATTAGTTGACACATTACTCACAGGTCAGCTTCTTCAGTATTCCATTCTGGACTTACATCTCTCTGGTAGCCCCTTGGCCACTGATTCTTTATCTGTGTTACCTGCTATAACTCAATCAATATTAGAGACATGTCAACATTCATCAAACAGTGTGTTATACATGTCATAGTTTGAGTTTCACATTCTGCAAACCGCCACCTCCTGTGGGAGTGAAATATCAAGTAGGTTAGAAACGGTTTCCCCTTTTGTGCAATGTTAGGAAACCTCTCATTTCACACATTATTATCACACAGAAATAATGTGTTAGTCCAAAACATGCTTGATTAGTCATCGTTTTAAATCATGCAGTTGCACTGATCAGATGCAACATACACTCACTCACACTGTCAGGTTGTAAAGTCAGGTTTGGTCAGGTACACCTCAGAGTCAGTCATTGAGAGTGCCTTCCCAAGTTACCCTGTCGGTCAGGGTCAAAGGTCAGTTGGTCTCAGTCTTTTTGGCCATGTGTCGTGCTCTGCAGAGATGTTCCAGCACAGGCCAGCATCCTCCGTCTATAAAAATCTGTATATATGGAGCGCCATCATTTATTAATTCACAATTACAACTATAATGTTCAAGATATCTCTGTTTTCCCAAATTCCCTGAAAAGTGTTAGCCAAAAAATGTCACTTCCTTATTGTACTACTACTGCAGTTCATTTACACCTAATCAATATCAACACGTCTAATAGATGTAATTCAGAAACTTGTGTACATCACTATTATCTTGTGTCAAAACATTATCAGGATCTGTAAAGCTCTGCTATGTATTCCATAACTCATTCTATTAATTTATCTTCAATTCTGGTGCACTTAAAGAACAATGTTACCCTCTTTAACAGTGCGTGGAACCCTGGGTGTCCTGAACATGTAACAATCACTCCTTCCCTTATCAAGGACCTAAAAACAGAAGTAATTTCATCAATGGTTTGTAGCTGAACTTAGGAATCATCCCTCATGGTAGGTATGTTTTTACTTTTTAACATCTCTAAATGTCAGTTAATTACTAACTAAATGAATGTCCATTAGGAGGTGGTGCCGCTAGTCCTCTAAACTCATAATCTGGTGCCGTGCGCTTCCTGTGAAGCTGCAAGTAAGATTTTAAAAACCACTGCAGGGTGGGTCGAGTGACCCCTCCTCCCTATTGGTCGTCAATAATATGCACCCTTCTAATGGGTGATTGAAGGCCCCACATTATTTCCCATTTCAGCATCAGCCCTCTTTACTCTAAAATTACTTTTTAAATAGGAATATGTAGAAATGGAACAAATATTCAATCTTCAGAAAAGTTCTTAACCAATGTCTATCTGGTGACTAGCCAACATATTTTAAAATGTCAGATGTATAAAAATAAGCCTAAATACTCCCTTACCATCAAAGTCCAAATCTAGACACAAGGTGAACAGTTTTGGTAACGGACAATTTAATCTAAAAACAAACAAAATTGGACTTGTGTCCTTGTTTTTTGTTCTTCAAAATACATTAGCAAATACCCTGCGAAGTATTCGCAACCTAACTAACCCTCCCTAGGATATGAAATCCATTAATCCCTTTACTCATAGTTAGTTTATATGTCTAAATTATTATGTGTGACCTAATAATCAGATGTCTTGTTTGTCAACCAAGAATATTAATCTTTTCAGCATTCCAGACCATCGTTTAAACAATCAGCCTCCCTCTCAAACACTAATGTTATTGTTGTACACCACCCTCTGGAAAACTCTTGCACAGTTATGCTGTCAAATCATCGCATATTTTCCTCAGAGTCTGAACCGTCTGAGACCAGCCTGTCTCAAGATCTTGTCACAATGTGAACAGTCAGTAATGCGTTGTCCTCTGCAGCTGTAGCCAATAGGATCAATGAAACTCTTGCACTGGGATGTCCTGAGGGGGAAGGCACCTCTGGATCAATGTGCTACAGTCAGCAGACACACGTTGTCCTCTGCACAGCAGGAATCCCCCAAAACTGCTGTTCCTCTTCCCACCACTGTTGCCTTGGCAACGAGGTACACGCAAAATGTCAAACCCTCCTCAGATGCGTTCTTTGCACAGTTCTTCTGTTTCTGTACCACACACTGATTCAGAATACAACCCAAAGGTGGCGCACAACTTTCCAGTGCCGCTGTAAATCACAATAAATCAGCAACTGGAGATAAACTCAATTTAAATCTCTCCCCCAAAGGGTTACAAAATAAAACGGCTGAGTGTCTATATGGTCAGGAATGCTGAAACATGTGAATGTTAAAACAAATCAATGGCAGTAGTCTACCCAGATTCTTTACTCCATTAAAAGTAGTAAAACCTCTTTTGTCTAGTTGAAGTCCTGCTTACTTCATCTTTAAAATCTTCTTTAATTTGAAACCACAAAAGGTCTTTAATGGTATCAATTGTGGACTTCCTTAATATGAATTGTAAATGCAACATATGTTCTCTTTAGAACACAGATATGACAGTAGCTGCTGAAACTGGTTAATAGCAGTTTTCTGTCAACCTAGTTAAGCCTGTTGTTGTTATATCTAGTAAATATATTTTTATTTCATGTTTACTCACAAAACAATATGACATTATTTAGAAACAAGTTTTACTCTCTTACCAATAGAGTTGTTCATCAGTGAGTTCAACAGATGCAGCCACCCCCGCTTGTCCCATAAATAAATTGGTTGTGGTTACGTCCCACATGGACATAGCCACCTCTGCGTCATATGCATATGCATAACTTTGGTCGTCTTTTCTATCATAATTTAGCGTTAGATGGGGAGGGTCTGGAGGGGAACCATAAGGCCTGAGGAGGTTAATCCACGGCTTCCATTGTTGAAAAATGGAAAATAGTCCTGGCGTGTTGTCCTGGGGCCGGTCGAGCAACCCCCAGTATATAGTGGCATACTGAGTTGCATCTGAGATTGACCCAACAACATCTGAGAACCTGCGGCCATCGCATTGGGTGCAACGGGCTGCACAAACTGGCCATAGGGGGCGGCCATCGCATTGGGTGCAACGTGACCCTGGACTTGGTGTTGGGCCTGTGGGGCTGCCTCATGGGGTTTCTGGACATGCTGCACTTCTGCTGTGTACCCTTGTCCATGCCCTCTCTGTCCCCCTTGTCCCCGCCCTCTCTGTCCCCCTTGTCCCCGCCCTCTCTGTGGTGGGGGCCCATGTGGGCATTGCCTGTACCAGTGGTCGGCCTGTCCACAGGCGAAGCACCCCTGCTGTGGATTTTGGTTCTGTCCTGGAGCTGCTACAAACCCTCCTCTACCTCTAGCTCTGCCTCTGAACCCGCCCCTCTGTTGCTGAAAACCATTATTGTAGCCATATTGGGGCTGGTTATAGGACGGACCTTGGTTGGGAAAACCCCCTTTTTGGTTTGGCTGCCTCGGTGCCTGCTCTGCTGGCTCCAAGGGATGAACAATCAACTGTTTGGCACTCTTCATACTCTCATAAGCCCTGACACCTTCTGCAATTAAGTGAAGTATTTCTTCCTTGTAGGTGGTTGTGCTGGCACGTGCGTCCCTATACTGTCACTAGAGCGTTGAAACTCCTCTCCCTGGGTCGGGGTTTGGACTGCGACCAGGACTGGGGGAGTTTTGGCCGTGAAGGGGGTAACAGCTACTCCGTTCATGGCGAGTGCTGCATTATGACAAAGCCTCCGTATTTTATCTAACTCCTCCTTTTCTTTGTTTAGTTTCCTCCGGCTTACTAATCCGTGCTTTTTTTGGTTTAGGTCACCCAGTTTTTTTACAAGTTGTCGTTCATAAACATTTAGAGCTGAGCTTAAATTTCCTAGAGCTTCATCTCCTCCCACTCTGTCTTCTTCTATCATTTTTTTTTATGGAGGAACCCAAGGTCGGCACAAGCCTTTTTCTTGTCTCCCTGTTTGAGTCCACTGAGAATCAATCTCTCAGTCTGTCCCCATTTGCTCTCGGAAACTTCCGGGAATTGGGACGTGTAAATCTTTATTTTTAAACTGTCCCTCCATGGTGATTATATCTTATTTATCTGACTAGGTTGCTATGTGTTCAGTGTTATTTATTAATATATGGACAATACTCGTCGTTACTCCTAACGTAGTTAATGTATTTATTTAACTGTCCTGCCCTTAATTCAAATGTGTAACTATTTTGAGTGTAAAAAACTGAAGTATTACACCCCCACTTTGAATGATGTATATTTATATATATATATATTATATTATATTAATCAAGAAGTACTACCAGAAGCACTTATAATGCTATTAACGGACTGGCTTACCGAAAGGCAGTTGAGTAGTACTTGAAATGTTTTGGCTCTATTAACCCAGATATATATTTCAATTATCCTGTGTTCTTATTTTTTATTTTCCTAGTCTAACGCACTTATTGTGAGTCGCTTCGGATTAAAGGCGCCAGTCAAATGGAATGTAATAATGCAAGAAGTACTACAAAATACCTCCACCAGATGGCGGCACCTCACCAGTTCCACCTCACTTGAGGGGAAAGATGCTTCTGAGAGCAACCAGCTTAAACTATGCGTATTTATCTGGTCTTTTCTCCCTTATTTATTAGTAGTTATTCACATAAAATTATTCCCCGTACAGTCTATCGAGCTTTTTTGGTGCGATGTTTATTTCAACAGATAATGCGACCTTAGAATGCGCTTCGACACGGCTTTTCAGCTATGTGACATCCTCATGGAGCCGAAACCCAGGTCAACAGAATCCTTTATCGTCACGTTTAGCTTCTTAGATTAATAACCCCACAGAACAAGAGAACGAGATTCCGTTCGTTTCAAAATGGCTTTTTGAAATTTGCGTATCTCCTCTTGGTATTTAATTACATATAATACACTCCAGCGTCCTATGAGGCTGAAGAAGTATTATTCAGTTTCGCCCTGGATGGATATCTTTTCTTAGGAAATCCACTGGACTCCCCGACTGAAATTGCCGACTTGATTTCTTTAAAAACAACGGGGCCCTGCACCATTTCTTACATTTCTCGTCGCTTCACGTGTAGCATCCTAGGTTCTACCTTTGCTTTATCATCATAGAGTAGTCCAAAGTTACCTACTTTATTCTATATGTACTGCATAATTATACCACAATTATAGTCCGTCGTTACCTATCTATGTTAATGTATGCAGTACACTATCTTATAAGATCAGTAGTCCGTCGTTACCTACCTATACTAATATATGCATTGCATTATTTAATCATAGTCTATGACACTGAGAAATATTCCTGACAACTCTAAAAAATTTGAATATATCCAAATCACAGATTTCGAGTGTAACGGGTATCCGTGCTTACCTGTGTTTTTGTATAGAGCTCTGTTTTTAGTTGTCAGAAGTATTTCGAGGTGCCCCCCTGGACTGCTTCGTCCGCTGGCTCCTGATGTGACTCCCTGTGAACTCCCACTCGCTAACGTCGGGTCACCACTTGTTGCGAGGTGGGGGTTTTTACAACCCAACTCCTCACCGCGTGTTGTTTTGACGAGTCCTGCTTGAAATCATAACAGGGAAGGAATTAGAAGACACCAGGATACCAGTTAAACAATAATCCGTTTTAATTAAACAAAGTAGTAATAATGCAATACGATATAATATAATACATTACTTATACAATTCAAATAATCATATAAGCAATGTGTGGAGTACTCCCGCCCTTATTCACGCCTGCGGACAGCCTGTCGTCTTGTCAGCGCATGAAGAGAGACCCAACACCAGAAAAACATTTCCCTAGTGTAAAGAAGGGGTGGCGTTTCATTGGGGAGATACCAAAACGCTATCTCACAGGGAAATCAGCGTCTGGCAGCTTTGAAAGCCACAGGTGTTGGGAAGGCACCCCATTAAAACTCAAGGAAAATGTCCCTCCCCATTTGTAAAACCTATCGATGGTTTAACCCAGAAAACATTATCAGGGATAATCTTTACACTCCAAACAGAAATCACCCTTAATTCTGCATCTTCCTTCTTCACAAATAGCTTAAAACACTCTTTTGATAAACAGGTAAAAGTCAAAGAAAAAACTATTGTGCTCATCTATTTCTAAAAAAAGGGAACATTGTTTCAGAAATCTATAAAAAACCTCTCTATATTGGAGAGGAAAAATGTACCTTTTGTTCCTTCAACTATTAACACACAGGAATGTATAAACTCACACATACTTATTCAAGATACATAGATTTCCTTAAAACCTGGCCTGCCAGAGATCTCAAACAGAATTTCCTCTCCCCACACCACTCACCCTGTGCTGCATACCTCGACCTCCCCCACTGCAATAAAACTTATTTTACAGCCCTTTGTCTCTCGCCATTTTAGTCCTCACATTTATGAAAGGATCAAAACAGAGAAATCACTATAAAACACAAACACAGGTATTGCTTGAACAGTATTCACTTAACTGCTACTATTTGATAATTACCAGGGAACTCAACAGACCTCTTTTAGTGTCTGGAAATTGCAACAAGACTTTCTGCAATTTCACATGTATCACACTTCTTTGGTACAATATCTCACATCAATTTCCACAGCACTCAGCTCAGGTACTAGTGTTAACGAAAATGTTTGCACTCACCCACACAGGGTCGGGTTGTAACGGAATAGATGTAACGGCGTTACGTAATCAGAAATACAAAAATCATGTATATTCAGCGGGCGTTACATTTGAAAAACGAGTAATCTGAGTCAGTTACTTTCGTAAACCTGAAGTGAATACTTATTGGAACTATTGGTTGAGAAGTTTCCTCACAAAATGTAATATTCATTACCAGCAGAACCGTGTGCACACTGCACAGCGTGTCTGTGAGCGAGAGATGCAGCGTCTGTGAGGCCCCGCCCCCGCACGCAGATGAGAGAGAGAGAGAGAGTTCTCTTTCAAATATATTGAAAGATAGAAACGGAGATGGTTAGATAAAACGTGGAAGATAACGTTTATGTAGCATTTATTTATTGTCGAAATGATGACATTTATAACGGGATCAAATCAAAGTGAATGGCCTGCTGAATGTATAGGGCAAGTGACTGAAAAAAAGTTATTACATCGTTTCAGATAATAAATAATAATGATAATTCATTCTATTTAGGGGCGCCTTTCAAAGCACCCAAGGACACCTTACAATGCATAACATATTCCAAGGAGATGCAGTATGGGTGAGTTTTACGTGTGGTGCAGATGAGAGCTGTCCAGAATGACACTAAGATGTTGCGTTGTGCTCTTGATAAAACAGTAAAATACGTGTCTCCCGTTCACCAAAACATACCCATCGTTATGGAAAAGAAAGTATTCCGAAGAAGAAGAAGAAGAAGAAGAAGAAGAAGAAGAAGAAGAAGAAGAAGAAGAAGAAGAAGAAGAAGAAGAAGAAGAAGAAGGAAAGAAAAGGAAAGAGAAGAAAGGAACTTGGAAGTATTCTAAAAGTAATCTGCCAAAAATCTGGCCCACCCTATATTTTACAGGCCCACCCTAAAGTACATTTCTGCCTACGCTACTGTTTTTTTTTGCGAGCAACGTGACCAACAACCAATCACATGAATCTCTTGCCCCCGAGATACAAAGCAATAGCAATGTTAAAAAAAAAATAATTGAACATTGCTCAACTTTTGAAGCGAGCAACACCAGCAACGCTCCACGTCGCTTCCCAAAATACAGTTCTGCTAAAAGTGACGTCACCCTATTCAAAGTGAATGGGCAGGAGCGTTGGAAGCTTTAACGCACGCCACCGTGTGGACGGGCCGTCACAGTAGCACTGCGCCAGAAACCTCGCGGAGGGGGAAAGAAAACAAATAAATAAATTGGAATATCACCCCTCCACTCCCATTATCATCCCTCAGCTAGCAGCTGTGCTATCTACTCACCCAGATTCCGTGTTTGTTGACTATCTCCTGTCAGGGCTCTCCCAAGGCTTCAGGGTAGGGGTCCTCCCATCCGCCACAGTGACTTTCATAGCAAGAAACTTACAGTCAGCCGCTAAAGAACCCAACATAGTTTCCCAGCTCATCGACAAAGAACTTCTCAAAGGATATATAATCGGCCCTTTTAGCTCCTCCCCCTTCTCAGTGTTCCGTTCAAATTCCATCGGAATAAGCCACATGTAAATAAAAGGCTGATTTTCGATCTGTCCGCTCCCCGCTCCGGCCATTCGGCAGCGTCAATAGCATCATCCCTCCAGATCAGTTCTCCCTTCACCATGCCTCAGTGGATAATGCAATAAAGATGATCAAGTTCACAGGGCACGGAGCTCGGCTCTCCAAAGCGGACATTACCGATGCCTTCAAAATCATCCTTATTCATCCGTCTCAGTGGAATTCGTTCGGTATTAAGTGGGAGTCCAAACTCTATTTTCACCGTTCACAGAAGCAGCCCCTGCATCTTCAATTCCTTCTCGGAAGCGCTCTGCTGGATCCTGCTGAACATCGTCAGAATCCCCTCCGTCCTTCACCTACTGGACGACTCCTCCCCATAGACCCGCCACAGGACAGCTCAGGGACCTCACTGGCCAAGCTTAAACACTGCTTCAGGAGTTAGGTGTCCCTCTCTCCGAAGAGAACATGTTAGGTCCCGACACACGCTTAGAGTTCTTACGCATCATCCTCGACTCCATAGACATGAAGGCGTCTCTCCCCTCCGACAAATTGCAGCGCATCCGGGACATCACCAAGTCATACTGCGAGCAACAAGTTATCACAAAACAACAGTTGCTCTCCCTTCCCGGACACCTCAACTTCGCTATGCATGTCATCCCCCAGGGGCGCTCGTTCATCTCCCGCCTCCTGGACGCAGCATCAGCGGTCGACAAACTCCATGACTGCGTTTTCTTAGACGAAGGCTGCCGCTCAGACCTACGTTTCTGGTCCCTCCTGCTCGCCCACTGGAACGGAGTTACTTTCTTTTACGATGACCTCGTGCGTTCCTCTGACTCAATGAGGTTCTTCACGGATGCCGCCCCATCCGTGGGTTTTGGGGGTTTCTTCCAGGGAGAGTGGTTCGCAGGGTCATGGCCCCTGTCAATTTCTACCTCAAGCAAGTTGTCATTAAATCCGGCCTATCACCTATATCATACCCGGGACATTCCTTCAGGATAGGTGCAGCCACCTCTGCTGCTAATCAAGGTCTCTCTACCTCATCCCTACAACAACAACTAGGACAGTGGTCCTCCTCCGCCTTCACAACCTACATTCGCCCGGACATCAGCGCCGTACTGGCTCCCCAAAGATCTCTCAGACCCTAACTATGGTATCTATGCATATAACTGGTGGTGGCTCATAAACACATTCACAAGTATACATATCTCACTAACGGCCCGTCTACACTACAGCGTCGAAAGCTCCAATCTGCCCATTCACTTTCAATGGGGTGACGTCACGTAGCCGCGCTTTTTCGCCGAACTGAATTGTGGGTAGCAAAGCGGTCCGTCTCAGGCGACAGAAGTTGAACAATGTTCAACTTCTGTCGCCTGAGACGCCGGAGTAGCCAGCGCCAGCCAATCAAATCCTGTTTCCCAAAATCTGACAGCTGAAGCCGTAGCCAATCAAACCGCGTCTAAGCTGGGAGAGATATCCCGCCGTTCATTTCTATATTTCAAAAAAAGTCGGAGGAGAAACTAACTATCGCCGTAGCAAATCACCTGGTTTTGTATGACCAGACCCTCTTCACCTACCGGGATACAAACCGGAGGAACCAGGCATGGAGGGAGGTGGCAGAGACAGTTGGGGAAACTGGTAGGTTTTCGCCTGTTTGGGGAGTTTATATATATATTGCTGGCATAAAATCCCCGGGGGTTTTTGCTTTGTATGTCGGGGGCGGGAGATTCATGTGATTGGTTGTTGGTCGTGTTGCTTGAATAAAATCCCCAAGCTCCAGACACGCTATTTTTGAAGCTGTAGTGTGGACGCTCCGTTAGGTACCTGATATTCAAACTGCATTCCTGTCCTAATTCCGTGGGCCCCGCCCACAGGGAATAATGTCTCGTCTCACGCTGCAACTACATGTAACGGGCTTCATCTCCGGCACACAGGTATTGAAGCTTAGCGCAAGTTCAATAAGGAAGACCTAACACGAGTCACTTACACGTCACTCGATGGCTCTCTTCCCCCCTCATTAAATATGAGGGCGTCACCCCTCAGCAGCCAATAGCTGCACATGCTAAATTCCTTAAATGCCTGCTCTTCCTCCCTGTCAGTTGCCTCCAGTCTCCTCCAGGACAAAGCTAAACCTTCCTTCTTCAGACCGGTCTCACCTACTCAGCACCACCACCAGTGTCTAGACCCCGGGGATTGCATCGGAGCGGTGCTTTCCCTCCTGAATGATTATCCTGCAAACCGGGGCCTAATCGCCAAAAACCATTACATTCTCCTGTTGTATTATCATGGCAATCATTTTATTCATATGACGTGTAAACAATAAATATGTAATTCTTAAATCACGTCTCTCCGGTTTGAACTGTCTTTGTCTCTGAAACCATGTGTTGTTAATTATGATCAGAAAGAGGCGCAAACAGAGGCTCCTCCTGGACCCGCTGGATAGATTTGCGCTGGGTTTTCTGTGTATCGTCAGTGAGATGAGGGGGTTTCTCATAGCATGTTGTGTAAATGCCTTGAGCTCGCTCCGGCCGTGACTCTTAATTAAAGTCAGTGTTTGATATAAAGCGGACTCCAGCCTCCATTTCTTCCATCAACATTGCTGAAAAAGAAGTCTCTCTCACATATTGGCGTCACGAAAACAGGACACCATCAGATTTTCAGAGGCTGGTAAGTTCAATTCTATTTTAAGATTGTCTTACCGGCGTTTGAGATCAACGGTGTATCAAAATTACCTGAGAGAACTGAGCTGCTGCATTTTTTTGTTTGGGTTTCTCTACCCATTTACATCTGGAGGCTAATTATAACCTCGGGAATTCGGTGTCAAGGGGGACTTTGTCCTGGCCAATTTCCCCGTGTTTGTTGCTGGGACATGTGTTTACGAGCAATCACGGCCTATGTGAAAACTATGAGAATATTTGGGGCTAATAAATAACCTAGGAATATCGAATTTCATCGATTTCCTCTGTGTGTGATTCTTGGAATTAAATCACCAGGCAATTACACACAACAAATATTCGGAGAAACTTTTAAGAGATGCACCAGTAAAGTGGATTTTCTGAATTAGAAGCAATGTCGCAAGATTTGTATTTAAACGAATCGCCGAATTTAGGAGTTTTCAGGATAAATTGCCTAAATCAACAGCATTTCTGCTGAGGTGCCGATTCTCCGCCCCTGTGGAGAACAGCACGCAGAAAAAGGAGCATACAGCATTATTTCCGCGACTATTACCATTTTTGAACTAAAGAAAGTGGTCAATGTGTGGTATGAGAATGTTGTATGAATTGCTGAATTTGGCTGTGTTTGCTGATACACGATATTATGAGTAAAGAAGGCTCTCGTAATTAAAACCCCCTCTGAAAGTCTCCCTAATTCGGATTAAAATAGGCTGGAAGAGTTTTTTTCAGGCTGAGTTGTTGAGAGTTTTTATGTTTGTTTGTCTAATTGCAGTGTTTGTTTTATTGTACTGTAACGTTCACAGGAAGGAGTCGAGAGGCAAGCTTCCAGTTACTAGGCTTTAATAACTGACTTCTACACAGATGATTACGGAGGGGTATAGCTTGAGGCTCAACCTCACACACATTGACACTGACTTCTAACACAGCACCTATATAACACATTGTACACGTCACACTTCCCGCCCTCCCCCGTCTGCTCACCCAACCACAGGCCCGCACCTCAGACAGCAGCCCGTGCAGCTCCATGATTGGCAGAGAGACGGGGGATTCCTGAGTGACACCCTCAACAGCCTATACCAGGGTCGCTACACTACCCCCCCACTACAAAATTCCTCGCCCACGAGGAACAAAAAAAAAACTCAGCACAAACACTATAATTACTCCCTTACATTGACTAGGAAGGTCTGGGTGGACTACCATCCCTTCCAATGAGACCAGGGCGCATTCTTGCCCTCTACAGGAACCGAGGGGTCTCACTCTACTTTACTACCAAACAAAGTCTCTGAAACGACCCGGGGGTCGTACCTGCCTTCTCGGCAGGGGAACTGGGGTCAGGAGGACAGGGGTGGCCGGTTCTGGCCCAGGCGGCGAAACAATGAGGGGACACTCAGTCCCTGATGGGGGACTGCTACTCTGTTCGCCGGGGGACCTGAGTGGGGTGTCGAGGGAACGGCTGTGGGCCCCGATGTTCCTTGGGGTTCAGCCTGTGGAGAAGCGACTCCTCTGTACGGAGCCAACCTGTCTCTGTGGAGCACCACTTTTCTCCCCTTTGGGGGCAGCTGCACCCTGTAGACCACTTCCCCCCCCTCTCCAGTACTCTGCAGGGACCAACCCACTGACTGTCCAGTTTTGGGCACCGCCCTTTCTTCCGTTGTGGGCTGTAGACCCAAACCAACTCCCCGGCCCTGAAATGCTGCCCTCTTGTCCTGGTGTCGTAGTTCCGCTTCTGTCTCACCCCAGCACTTTTCTGCTGATCGCGGGCAAAAGCGTGAGCGGAATCAAGGCGGTCCTGAAGTCTCCTGGCGTACTCAGGCCCTGGAGGCGTGTCCAGGGAATCCGGTGGCTGACCAAACGCCAAAACAGCAGGGGTTCGAAGCTCTCTCCCCAACATGAGGAGGGCAGGAGAACAGGCTGAGGACTCCTGAACTGCAGAACGACATGCCATGAGCACGAGGGGCAGATGCTCGTCCCAGTCGCGCTGATGCTGAGACGTGAGGATGGCCAGCTGCTGTCCCATGGTGCGGTGAAATCTCTCGACTAGTCCGTCGCTCTGAGGTCGCAAGGGGGAGGTGCGTGTTTTGTGCATGCCCAGCTGTGAGCACATGGAGGCGAACACCCGGGACTCGAAATTTCTCCCCTGATCACTGTGCAGGGTCTCCGGCACTCCAAAACGGCTGAACATGCCGGCCACCAAAGCATCTGCGACTGTCTCTGCTTCTTGGTCAGGGAGAGCATACGCCTCTGGCCACTTTGTGAAATAGTCTATGGCCGTGAGAACGTAGCGGTTCCCCCTGTTTGACAAGGGTAGAGGCCCCACCACATCAACCGCTACTCTCTCCATCGGAGCCCCCACGGAAAACTGTTGTAGCGGAGCATGGGAACGACCAGGTGGGCCCTTCCGCGCCATACACAAATCACAGCGGCGACAAAAGTCTTCGACATCCCTCCGACACTGCCCCCAGTAGCAGCCCTGACGAAGGCGCCGGAGAGTCTTAGTGACGCCAAAGTGCCCAGAGCCTGCCGTTCCATGCATGGCCTTGAGTACGACCTCTTGCAGACCCCTCGGGACCACCACTTGCCACCTCTTCTCCCCCGTTGCTGGCTCCTTCCACGCCCGCTGTAGTACGCCCTGACACAGACGTAGAGCCTCAAACTGAGACCACAGCCCCTTGGTTGCTTTGGAGAGCACTGCCACTTCCTCCCACGGTGGCCGATGCTGCGACTCAACCCACTGCAGTACAGGCTGTAGAACGGCGTCCAGCTCCTGCTGTTGCTTCCACTCGGCCACGTCCACTGTCTGGAGCTCCCGGCAGATAACCTCTTCCACTTTCCGCGCTGCCGCACAGACAATGTCCTCCTCCAGCAGCTCCTTTTCCCGAGTCTCTCTCTTCTCGCAGTAGTGGCATCCGCCGGCGGCACACGGGCGGCGGGAGAGAGCGTCTGCATTGGTGTGCCGCACCCCAGCCCGGTGCTCCACCCTGAAGTCGAAAGCTTGGAGCTCTTCTAGCCACCTGGCGACCTGCCCTTCTGGCTCTTTGAACGTCATGAGCCACTGTAATGCAGAGTGATCCGTCCTCACCATGAACGCCTGCCCACATAGGTAGTACTTAAAGTGCCTGATGGACAGCACCACTGCCAAAAGTTCCCTGCGGGTGACGCAGTATCGTCGCTCTGCTTTGTTGAACGCCCGGCTGAAGTATGCCACCACCCGCTCCCCCTCTGGTGTAGTCTGGGAGAGCACTCCGCCCACCCCAACGCCGCTAGCGTCTGTGTCCAGGGTGAACGGCAGCCCGGGGTTGGCTGGGGCGAGAACCGGGGCTTCACTCAAGGCACGCCAAAGGCTGTCAAACGCTGCTTGACATTGCTCAGAAAGCTCTGTCCTTCTGCAGCAGCTGGAACAGGGGTGCGGCAGTGCAAGCAAAACCCCGTACAAACTTTCTGTAGTACGAGGCCAGGCCCAGGAAACTCTTCAGCTGTTTCTGGTTGCGAGGATTTGGCCAGCCTGCGACCGCCTGCACTTTCTCTTGTAGGGTGCCGATGCCCTCACCCCCCACTTTGTGGCCCAGGAAAGTGACCTCTCTCTGCAGGAAATGACACTTGTCTGGATGTAGCTTCAAACCAGCGGCTCTGATCCTCTCCAGCACCACTCTTAGAGATCCCAGGGCCGCCTCAAACGAGCTGCCATGCACCAGGATGTCGTCCAGGTAGACCAAACACTGCTGGCGGGGAATCCCAGACAGCACCCTGTCCATCAACCGCACAAAGGTGGCCGGGGCATTACACAGCCCAAAACTGAGGACCTTGAACTGCCATAGTCCCCGGCCGGTGCAGAAAGCCGTTTTTGGTCTGGCCTCTGGTGCCAGAGGAACTTGGTAATACCCGCTGCGGAGATCCAAGGAAGAGAACCACGACGACCCTGCGACCAGGTCCAGGGACTCATCGATGCGGGGAAGGGGGTATGAGTCCTTCTTGGTGACCCCGTTCACCGGTCTGTAGTCTGAGCACAGCCGCCAGCCACCTGTCTTCTTCGGGACCATGACTACAGGTGCTGCCCACGGGCTGTCGGAGGGCTCGATGATGTCTGCCTGCAGCATGCTCTGCACTGCCTCGTCGCAAGCCTGCTGACGAGCAAGGGGGAGTCGCCGCGGGCGACACTTGATGGGACGCGAGTCCCCGGTATCGATCTCGTGTTCTACCAGGTGCGTTCGGCCCACCTCCTCCTCCTTCATGGCGAAACTGCCCTGGAACTCTAGCAGAAGCTGCCCCAATTGCTCCTGAAAAAGTCCAAACCCAGAATACACGGGTCCTGTACATCCGCTATCCACACGGGGTGCTGCACTTCAACTCCCCCCACCGCCACAGTCAGCATGCCTCTTCCTTTCATAGGTGCCAGCTCTCCTGTGACTGTGCGTAGACGCACCGCTGTCGGCTCAAACATAGTCCCACTGGGCAACACATCTGCTCTCACCAGGGTTACTGTAGAGCCTGTGTCCACCAGTGCAGTGCAGGGCACCCCTTCCACGTCGACCGGGACATAGCAGGACTCCCCACCACCAGCACGGCCCACCGCGACGACATGCTCCCCGCATGTGCTGTCATCTTCTTCAGGAAGCCGTAGAGTCTGGCTCCCCCGGCTGTGCTGTCTGGCTCCTTCCTCGGATGTCTGAGTTGGTGACATTACAGCTGTGGTTTGGTTGAGGAGTCCTCGGGCTTGGTTCCGCATCTTCTCCTTTATGCGGGCCCCCCGTCGTTTCCCCGGGTCCGGTATGTCTTGGGGCAGTCCCTGGCCAAATGTCCTGGCTGACCACACCCCCAGCAGACCCTGGTACTTGGTCTGCTTGTTGGCTGCAGAGAAACAGCCCTTATCAATTCAGTCATCTCGGTAACCCATGCAGGTTTCTCCTCCTCCCTGCAGCTCCTCACAGCCGGTGCTGCCGGCCCTCCGTTGCTCCTAGCAGCTCCACTCCACACCTTCTCTCTCTCCACAGCCATCTCCAAGGCCGCCTGCAAGGACTGTGGATGCTGCAGCTGTACCTCGACCCTCAAGTCCGCAGGGCGAAGAGCCCTGACGAATTGGTCACGTGCCAGCTCACTCTGCACTCCGGGTGGCATGTGCCCATACGCCCGCCGCGTCATGCTCTCTACGTCGTTAGCCAGCGCACGCAGCGTCTCTCCAAACTCTCTACAGCGGTTACTCAACTCCTTCCGGAGCAGCTCTGGTGGGAAACACTGTCCAAACCGCCTCTTCAAAGCCCCCGCTAACGCTTCATAGGTGAGTCGGTCCTCCGGGCTAAGTAGTAGCAGACATGAAAGAGCCTCGTCTGTGAGGCACAAAGCTAGCTGTAGTGCTTTAGTCTCTATTGACCACCCCCCGGCATGTGCAAGCAGTTCAAATTGGGCATGGAAAGCCTCCCAGTCTGCCTTACCCGAGTATTTGGGTGTCTTCACGGACGCGGCGGCTGCTACTGGTTGCTGGGCGCCGCCATTGTTATTTACATCCCGCTTGGAAATGGCGCGAAATGGCGCTGAAGATGGCGACATTCCCGCGTCTCTAGCCATCTTCACCGCCGACTCTCTCAGGTGCTCTCTCGCCTCCTGTGCCCTCCTGAACTCTCCACTCATGTCCTTCGACCACCCGCATGCTCCATCTTCCTCTCCATCACTATTTTCTTGCTTCACTCCCATCTTGCTGAACTTTTCCATCTCCGCTAGCTTACCGGCTAGCTAGTGACGCAGTTACGAACTCCCGTCAGGATAGACGTCCTCCCTTCGAAAAGTCACTTCTGACACCAATGTAACGTTCACAGGAAGGAGTCGAGAGGCAAGCTTCCAGTTACTAGGCTTTAATAACTGACTTCTACACAGATGATTACGGAGGGGTATAGCTTGAGGCTCAACCTCACACACATTGACACTGACTTCTAACACAGCACCACAGGCCCGCACCTCAGACAGCAGCCCGTGCAGCTCCATGATTGGCAGAGAGACGGAGGATTCCTGAGTGACACCCTCAACAGCCTATACCAGGGTCGCTACAGTACTAACCGTTAAACATGGGTAATACTGTCTCCGCAAACGAGTCCGTTGGTAAGCGGGAGAATAATTCACGCACCAAGACACTTACAAAGAATCCTATTACAGACAGCCACTACACGCACATTTTTTCCCCTAATATGCCATCAGGAATTGTCGGAAGAAGCTTGGATTGGAACAAAGTTATGCCGTTCACATCGTTACTTTGTGAGCACTCACAACAGAGTAGTCAAAAAGGACAGATTGATTGGCCGTTAACGGGCACCTTTGATATGACCGTGTTGTGGCAAGTATTCAAATTAATTGAACAGGAGGTGAATTGCTCCTGGGATGTAACGTACATGAAGGACTGCGTTAAAGCTTGGATGACTATTGCAGAAAAGAGGTTATGATGAGCGAAAAAATGAAAAGTCAGTTGGCACCGAGCGAGGCTCCATTGAACTCAAAGCTTTGATTGATCGAGTTTCTAAATGCGCAGCTACTTGTCATTTGCTTAGCCTAGAGGCTGCTTTTGATGTTAAATCAGAAAACATGTCCAGAATTAAAGAAAGACACGGAAAGGACGTCGAAGCCATTGCGAAATCAGTCATGTACGATTGGCTGAAAAGACAAGGCAAATCTCCCAGCACAGCTCAGCTAATTTCCATTTTAACAGACGCGGGGCTGCTGAAGAAGCAGGCTGTGTCTCTCTGCACACAAATAATTCCCGCGATAGGACTCTCAAATTCCGGGGCAAGAAACTCCGAGGAGGATGTATTAATGTCAGCTGCAGCAATCATGAATAAAAATAGTTTGACATATCGGGCAGGACAGTATAGAGAAAGTGAGCAGCAGGAACACAGTGCAGCGGACAGTGGAGAGGAAATGCCAGATAGCAGCCCATTACACACGCCGGCCTCTGGCTCCGCAACGAAAATGTTACACACTCCGAAAACGCCGTACGGCACCAGTTTTAAGGACTATGTCCCTCATAGAATTATCACAAGACTGCAAACATCTCAGGATAATAATTCTGCTGGAGCTGTGACAGCACCGAAAATACTTACTGAAAATAAGATTCCAGTTTATAAGCCTTGGACACCCGCTGAGGTGATGGATGTCACTAATCACGCTCCAAGTCCGACTAAAAGCCCAGATGAGTATCTGTCGTGGTTGACTAATGTCTGCTCAGTTTATAACTGTTTGGTTCATGATGTTAAACAGCTGATAATCCTAACATATAAGGCAGATTGGCCGACGTGTAAAGAGGAATTCAAATTCCCTGCAGGTGACTGGCCTCCGACACAGACGCGTGATATGTGGATCGAAACGGTAGCTGCTATTGCAATCAAAGCATGCGCCAAAACTCACACAGATTTTTCACTGGTGACGGCTTGCGTACAGAACCCAACAGATAAGTCCCAGACTTTCTCCAGCGCTTTATGACAGCCTGGGATAATAATGCGGGCATTAAAAGAGAGGGCAATGATTTGTTCGCCATACAGACTTTGTTGCATAATTTAATCCCTGAAACAGCTCAGGCGTATATGATGGCTACCCCAGATTGGCAAACTAAAACATGGAAATTAACCCTCGCAGTAATACGCGCGTTACACAAAAATCAGATATTTCTGACCCCCAGAATTGCGCAAAACTTGCCTCAAAATACACAGGCTTATCAGAGTGCGGATAACTCCCAGCAGTTTCAGGGACAACACCGCACACAGCAGTATCAAAATCAGGGGACATCACACAATTACCAAGACAAGAGACAGCAGCAGAATAAAAATCCCAGAAAGTTGATGCCGTGTCACGCAGGGCTCTCGACTAACTTTTTTCCCCATCCTCCCGGAACCGTCCCGAAATACAATCCAAGCCGTCCCGAAATTAATGTGGACCGTCCCGAATTTTTTTTCTTCTTTTTGTTCTACATTATCATTAGTTAAAATCATTCAAAGTGACCTTTAACATAAATAAAACATCATTAGATGATAATTCATCAACCTTTTTATTTTAGTAAATCATTCAATCACATAAACAAAGGCCAAATATATTTAAACTAGGGCCGGGACTTTAACGCGTTAATTCAGATTAATTAATTACACAAAAATTAACGCGTTAAAAAAATTAACGCATTTTAATCGCACTTATTTTTGCACAGCGGAACGTTTCTCACTGGATGAGTTTCAGGTGTACCGATTATACTGGAGCACCAACTAACGTTCATGACTTCAAACAACAACAAACCATGGTGAACAATAGTCAAACATGAACGAACAAGCTGATGAGACCGCTTTGGTCGGCCCCGTGGATGGGACATTTTGTTTTAAAAAAACGGACGGATGGAAGCGTCGACAAGAGCACGGTTGTGTGCAAATTATGCAAAAAAGAATGTGCATATCACCGCAGCACATCAAGCCTAAAGTATCACCTAAATGCAAAGGATGTAGTAGCTAGCGTGGACGTTAGCCCGACTCCGAGTGCAAGGAACTACACCCTGACCCAACCCACACTCAACTAGATGACTGGTTTCAGGGCCAGGATAAGTAAGTCCACGTCTGAGAAAATAACCAACTCCCTGGCTCACTGGATTGCACTCGACTGTAGACCACTTGGAGTAAAATCCATGTGAAAATTGCTTCTCACTGTTCTCAGGTCAAATATGTATATTTGATTAAAAATGCGATTAATTTCGATTAATTAATTACAAAGCCTCTAATTAATTAGATTCATTTTTTTAATCGAGTCCCGGCTCTAATTTAAACAAACACACAAACGAGAAAATTACTCTAATATTGAATCCAATCAAGTCCCATCCAATTATCAAAAAAAAATCCAACACTGTGTCCTGAAGACAGAACCCAGAGTAACCACTAACCAGGATGACAGTCTGTAACACAGTCAGGAGACCTTTACAAACTGCCCCGCCCCTTCGCACATAGACGGGACAGAGAGATCTCATCTGGATTGGAAAGCTCGAAAATACATCAAAGACGCATGTTTTAGTCTTATTGCATATTAGAAACGGAGTTGGTGAAACTAAAACTGCGATATAATGTGTATTGTTAGGAGATTTAGTGGACAACTCGTCCGCTTTCTTAAATCTCCTCGCGTCCCTACACAAGCCGTTATCTTACAGGAAGGAAACCCAGAGCATACAAGTAACCGTTTAACAATAATCCATTTTAATGGTAATATACAATGCAATACAATCAAGTACAATCAATACAGTACAAATTACATACAGTTCTGTGGGATCCCACATTTACCTGATACTCACGTGAGCCAGCCAGCCAGCCAGCCAGCCAGCCAGCCAGCCAGCCAGCCAGCCAGCCAGCCAGAGGAGAAAGAGGGCGAGCACACAACGGGGTTCCTGTCTAAATACCTCGCTGACCGGAGGAGTTATCTGCACCTCCCTTCCAGACCAGTGATTGGCTGCCCAAATTATCATCAACACCCCACATCAGGGATGACTGTATGTTAACTCCTGACCTTCCCCCTCTTCCTTTGTCCTCAAAAAACCACATGTTAGCAGGCCCAAAACCAGCCCAGTTTTCTACATAAATCATTTTCAAGCTTCTTCACAGTTTGCATGAATACATACAAATATTTCCTTACAATTCCCTCTTTTGCACTCTTAAACAAGAGTGCAACTTACACAAGGCACTTGCAAAAAAATGCATCCTTGTCTGCTGAGTCTCCATACTTTTTATTCTCAGTGTCCACAGTGAAGGGCACTCCGTCCAGGCTCTCGTTGCAGATGATGCAACGGAAGCAACCGGGGCAGTAAGACTTCCCCAGGGCCTGCCGGCCTGCATGTCCATGATTAGATGTCCACCTGCGTTGCACTTGTCTGCAGACTGCTGGAACCCAGAGTACAGAAAGTCCTCTTCACAGAAAACCCTTCCTGCGTCATAGTAGAACGCCTTCCCTACTACAGGCGCTGCAGGTGAAGCAGCTGTCATGGTAGAGGCTGCCCATAGCTTGGCAGGCCTGGCTGGCTCCATACACCGTCTTGTTTCACTTAACACACACTCCTGTTTCAGCGGAGAGTGGAGTCCCCTGTGCCATCCTGGCTTGCCGTGTCTTTGTCCCCTCTGATCCGCTGATGACAGCATCCGAGTCGACCTCCATGACGAGAGCCAGATCTGTCCTGATGTCGTCTAGGGTCCTCGCAGGTGTTTTCCCCCACCGCACACTGGCTCCGCACAGTGGTACCAGTTGTCCCCCTTTCCTTGTAGGCGGACGGCATGGGATGTCCTCTGGGTCACTCGGTCGGGGCCGGAGAGCCTGGGGTTGACAGTCAGCCTCCTGCGTCTCGGGTCCCCCTTTTGGCATCCACAACCTGTGTGGAGAAATCTGATACAAATCCCTCAAGCCTACGCTCCGGGCTCTGGGGCCCTCGGCTGTTTGACCCACCAGTGCGTGGCAACTTGGAGCCTGTTGGTGGGGTGTCTTACAATAACAGACATCGGTGCACAGGTTTTCTAAATTAATTGTGCAGCTTCAGAATCTTAATACTTGGACTGTGCCCACTAAATAAGAACCACAACATCTTTAGGTAAACTAAATAACATATTTCAATAGCTCTGAATTTCTGACAAGCATCTGTATTTATTTTTAAATGAAATCCCTGAGATCCCATTAAAAATCTAAAAATATGATTTGAACTGCTAATGTTTCCGGTAAAGAAACACACTAATGTTATGGATTCAAAAACAACCAAAATCACAATACTAACAAAGTGAATGGCTTCCTGGTGATACTGCTTCTACCCGTCAGTTCTTAGATATTATCCCACTGAAAAAATGAATACAAAATTCCAACAAACTGTCATCAAATGTCTTTCTATTACAAATGTAGATTAAATGTATATCCCCATAATGACCTAAACAATAAAGTCTATGGCTCTTACTTCTTTACCAGGCTAGTTACATGATGTTGTCTGTTGAAACATTACTCACCGGTCAGCCTCTCCAGTATTCCATTCTGGACTTACATCTCTCTGGCAGCCCCTTGGCCACTGATTCTCTATCTGTGTTACCTGCTATAACTCAATCAATATTAGAGACATGTCAACATTCATCAAACAGTCTCTTATCCCCAAATATGGAGCAGGTCAATTCTAAAACTGTCAATCAATGGTCAGATTGAACAATGGAGTTGGGCAGCAGGTTCCTTTCAGTCCCTAAATGAAAAATGTACATTGTAAAGTTTACACTCCCCCTTTTTTACACATTCTCTCATGTGTAAACAAAAACCTGTATGGGAAGAAAACCTTCAGGTCATAATGGATTATAAGACAATACCAAACATTTTTCCCAGTAAACACTTGAGAGTGTTTCTCTCCATCATTCAGTCCTAAAAGAAACAGAATTCCAAATTTCATAGTTTGAGTTTCACATTCTTCAAACCGCCACCTCCTGTGGGAGTGAAACATCATGAAGCAGATTAGATACGGTTTCCCCTTTTGTGCAATGTTAGGAAACCTCTCATTTCACACATTATTATCACACAAAAATAATGTGTTAGTCCAAAACATGCTTGATTAGTCATCGTTTTAAATCATGCAGTTGCACTGATCCTGTGCAGACATACACACACTCACACTCACACTGTCAGGTTGTAAAGTCAGGTTTGGTCAGGTTCACCGCAGAGTCAGTCATTGACAGTGCCTTCCCAAGTTACCCTGTCGGTCAGTTGGTCTCAGTCTTTTTGGCCATGTGTCGTGCTCTGCAGAGACTTTGATGTTCCAGCACAGGCCAACATCCTCCGTCTATACAAATCTGTATATATGGAGCGCCATCATTTATTAATTCACAATTACAACTATAATGTTCAAGATATCTCCAACCCCTCCTTGCTGTTTCCCACATTCCCTGAAAAGTGTCTAGCCAAAAAAATGTCACTTCCTTATTGTACTATTACTATTACTGCAATTCATTTACACCTAATTAGTATTAAAATGACTAATAGATCTATTTCAGAAACATGTGTACATCACTATCTTGTGTCAAAACATTACTAGGATCTGTAAAGATCTGCTATTTATTCCATAACTCATTCTATCAATTTATCTTCAATTCTGGTGCACTTAAAGAACAATGTTACCCTCTTTAACAGTGCGTGGGCGTCTGGGTGTCTGAACATGAAACCAGTACCTCAAATTGAAATACTATATTTTGTTTAGAACCAGCTTTCCCTTCAACATGACCTATATAAATAAATATTTATCTGATCTTATAGAGCTGTTACTAAAACTCTCCCTTTGAACTGATCAATACTGTAACAAATTAAAACACTACCAAATTCACACACGAATAAAAAGTCCAGTGCATACTTCCTTCATGCCCCCCCCCCTTTTTTTTATCACTGTGTATTAGACTGATTTTCCACTTCCCTTTAATAGTTCCCCTCTTTTCCGCTATTTTTATTTACCACTTGACTAATTTATGGTCCATACATCTTCTTATCTTCACTTATTTATCAAGTCAATTCAAGTTCTTTACAATACATTAGTAGATACCTTGTGGAGTCTTCACAATAACTAATCCCCTCTAGGATATGAAATCCATTCATCTTCAAGCAGATACTATGTCCTTATTTATGTTTTGTTCACGATAACAATGGTATAACAACCACATGTCATCAATTCTGGTCCACCTAAAAACCAATGTTAAACTCTTTAGCAGTGTGTGAAACCCTGGATGTCCGAACATGCAACCATTCCTCCCTCCTTTATCAAGGATTTAAAAACAGAAGTCATTTCATATTTCCTATGGTAATAACTATGCTACAATGGTGAAATCAATTATTTAGATTGGAATACGATATCTGGCTTGGCACCAGCTCTCCCTTTAACATTATCCATACAGATAAAGATTTGTCTTATAGAGTGGTTCCTAAAACTATCCCACTACTTTATTCACACGTGAATAAAAAATGTCAAAGAATATTTTGTTAACCTGATGAAAAGATTGAAGAATATGGTTGTACTCTGAACCCTCAGTGTGTTCTCATTTTACTCTAATAGTCTACTGCTATTTTTAATTTAATAAATCTTTCTGTCTTTACGTATTTATGCTTTAAATGTGCGTTTTGTGAATAAGTGTGTTTATGTGTAAACTCACTCATTCCCGTTTTCCTTTTCTCCTCCTCTGGTTTTCTCAAGCCGTGACCCCGGCCTCCTCACTTCTAATCGACCATGCCAACTCCTCTGATTCTGTGTTCTCTTCAGTCCATCAGCTGTAACTTCATCCGCTGTCAGCCATTGGCCCAGTTACATCTGCATGCCCCATCATGCTAATGTTCTTGCACTGCTTCGCATTTCATCTCCTCCTTTACAGTCTCCCTGCTGTTTTTATGGAGGGCGGATTCTGCTCTCATGTCCCACACTTTGCTCTTGTGCTCAGCTTGGAACTTCATGGTCCCGTCTGAGGGACTGATGAGCGTAGATCTCTGCCCGTCAGCATGCTGTTTGGTTCTGGGTGCCACAGGTGGAGATAGTTCTGGCTGCAGTCTTGTTGTTGTTGTTTCAGCTCTGGTTCTCTGTCTGTTCGATGGAGAAGGAGGAGTCTCCTGTTGGGTTAGGTCTTTTGTCTGCTTGGAGGGTCGGGATCGTAGCCTTTTCTAACTCAGAGGGGGAGTCCAGGTCTCGGGACGCATTACCTATAAAAAATCTAGCACACTGAGGTTAAATAAATCCAACCCTTTCCACTCTGACTCTTTGTAATCATACTATCTGTCTTAATTGTTAAATGCCATCTAAACAACCTAATTGATGTCTACAAATGATATTACAAAAACTCACTCTAAAAATTGTTTCATCCATTGCTACATATGTACCCAACATAACTCTTTCAGGAAACCATTTTCTCCTATACATTGAAAAACGTACATGTTTCCAGCATCACATATTCCACACACTACGAAAGAACATCTACATATTTTCTCCAATATTTTAAGCTAGTTTCTATAGCAAGATTATCATGTGTGACATAATAATCAGATGTCTTGTTTGCTAACCAAGAATATTAAACTTTAAAATGTCTTTTGGCCAGTTGAAGTCCTGCTTACTTCATCCTTAAACTCTTCTTTAATTTGAAACCAAAAAAGGTCTTCCTTCTCCACCATGATCCTATCTCTATATCAAAGTCCAGACAAACTGATGATTTATCTCTATAAACCATGAGGAATGAAAACACTATTCTCCCTTACTTCAGTTCTAAATCAAATGAGCCAGACAGGAAACCCCCTTTAACCACTTGCTTATCCTATTATTTTTGATCAAAGTTGTGTTACAAGCAGGTTAGATCTGTAATGAATTAAAATCAATATTTAAAGACGCAATATAAGTTAAATATATTGTTAAGCTAATTACTGTTTTATTGTGAAGGCCTCTCTGGCGAACAGCGGCCTTTGGCTTTTATTTTGAAAGGCCGTTCCGGAACAGTGAGTCCGATTCCTAGAAACACGGCAAGTTGACAATCGTTCTAATGCATTAACTATAGTCGTGAAAGAGACAAGGAGGGGGAAGGCGTGTGGAAGCAAGCAATGAACTGAAAATGCCACCAATCCTGTTTTAACGTGATGGCGCACATTGAAAACCGAAGCGCCCTGTCATAACTGACAAGCGTTCAAAAACCTTTCTGCTTATCCCTTAGGCCACTACTTTTTGTTTTATTCATAACCTAAAAATCCAATTGTGATGAATAGCTTGCTTTTGTACCATTACATTTACCAACATAAAACAAGGTCTGTACTAATCAACAATGACAACCTACAGACAGCTCATTTATTTAAATATACGCAATATATTGACTTCGCTTTTATCTATCTGACTTAATTAACGTGCTCCCCCCCCTTTCAGCCACTAGATGGCAGCAGCAGAGCACAAATGAGCTTCACTCTTCTGAGCGAATGTCTGATTATCACAGACAATCGGTCACACAGGTTATTCAGGTAAAAATCACACAGATTTATTCCCCGTACAGTTTGTCCGGCTTGATAACGTGCTACATATGTCGTCACGCAGGACTCTCTGCCTACCTTGCGATCAACGTTATGTTTACGTCAGCCTTTCAAATTAATTTTTACAGACAAGGGAAACGGGAGCCGGTCTCGTCACAATGTAGGTGACGTTAGCGCTCTCTCCCAAGGATTTAACATATAAAAGTCCGCTGACACTTTCGCTTATTTGGTCTTGGACTCTTATTTACCCCCAGTTTTAAACGGCGGATCGATCTGAAATATCGATCATCCAGGTTCCGTCGTGTAGGACTCACACCTACAGCCCACGAACTGCACCGCTCCCACGCCACTTCAGGACTAAACTACCTGAAGATCCACGCTAAACTGCTTTAATTTCTCGTCACGCAGGACTCTCTATACCTTGCGATCAACGTTCACGTGTTTTATATAACTTTCCTAACATGGTAAAAAATATGCATTGTATACTCCATTCAAACTTCAAAAACACTCTGAAACGCCTACAGACAATCCTACAGTTTCGTTACCTCCATTGTAGTGGCGCAGGGCCCTGCTGTTGTCCGAGGCGTCTAAAAGTGTTTGTACCCGACCTAGTCTGGTCGCCTGAATCCTTCCACAGCTCATGTTTATTCGGCACGTCGAGATCACCATTTGTTAGGAGATTTAGTGGACAACTCGTCCGCTTTCTTAAATCTCCTCGCGTCCCTACACAAGCCGTTATCTTACAGGAAGGAAACCCAGAGCATACAAGTAACCGTTTAACAATAATCCATTTTAATGGTAATATACAATGCAATACAATCAAGTACAATCAATACAGTACAAATTACATACAGTTCTGTGGGATCCCACATTTACCTGATACTCACGTGAGCCAGCCAGCCAGCCAGCCAGCCAGAGGAGAAAGAGGGCGAGCACACAACGGGGTTCCTGTCTAAATACCTCGCTGACCGGAGGAGTTATCTGCGCCTCCCTTCCAGACCAGTGATTGGCTGCCCAAATTATCATCAACACCCCACATCAGGGATGACTGTATGTTAACTCCTGACCTTCCCCCTCTTCCTTTGTCCTCAAAAAACCACATGTTAGCAGGCCCAAAACCAGCCCAGTTTTCTACACAAATCATTTTCAAGCTTCTTCACAGTTTGCATGAATACATACAAATATTTCCTTACAGTATGTAGCAATAATACATATGACATATATTTTTTTAATGTCTCCTGTACCGATAAAAAGTCTGATAACGTCGGAGCTTAACGTTACCACTGTCTTTAATAATTCCGGCCCGTTTAACACCGGGGCTCGGTACCCATCCCTACATGGGGAGAGGCGCAGCATATTGCTAAGGACTAAATACGATGGAGGGTTCTCATCTCAGCCTTATTACTCATAGGGGATGAAGAGGAGTAAGTAAATAAAGAGGCCGGCGCTCCAGGGTCTGGTTCTGCTGTGCGTTTTTGTGATGTAACGGTAAAACATTTCAGAATTCCTCCACGGGATGCCATTGTCATTGTACATCACTCAACCCGCGAAATACACACACTCAGTACATAGCTAGACCCAGAGCCATATTATATTAATCTGGCTAGACCAGGGGTCGGCAACCCGCGGCCCACGGGCCGCATGCGGCCCTTTAAGCCCTCTGCTCTGGCTCCCTTGTGTTTAGACAAAAATAAGAAGGAAATAAAATAAAAGTATTTGTTGGACTATTTATATTTTGTTGCATGGTTGAAAATGTTTCATATGTTGTACTTTGAGGTGATACTGTGACACATAAATAAAAAACAAAACGGTTTTAATTAGGTCAACTAAAATATGCGTCACATCCTGCTCCGGTCCCGCGCGAGCGCCTTTTCTTGGAGGCGAATAACCTGACCCCCGGCTCGATGAGCGAACTATGGATAAATCAAAGAAAAGTACCGGAGGAACACAGGATTTAATTCTGCGTGGACAGAGTTGTATGCTTTCACAGCAAACGATGCTGGTTTACCGGTATGTCTGATATGTAGAGAGAAGTTGTCAACAGTGGTGCAGCCTTTACGAGGGAGAGGAAGCCAACTGACGATCGTCAGTCATAATTCAATGGGGTATGTAATTTATTTCAGAAAACACTTTTTGTTATATTCCATGGAATGCTCTTAACGTCCCGATAGCAATGAATATATTAAATGCTTTGACAATAAATACATACAAAAATTAACCTCTGGAAGCCGGAGCGCTGTAAAAAGCACGACCAATCATCTGAGCCGTCCCGGCTAAAGTAACTGGATTTCCGGTTGTGTATTTTCAAATTCTAGCGCACTCGAGCTGGTTTCTCCATTCTTACCTTTAACTCTTTTTAGGGTGCAGATATGTTTTATTTAGGGCTGTCAAACGATTACAATTTTTAATCAGATTAATCACAGCTTAAAAATTAATCATGATTAATCACCATTCGAACTATGTCCAAAATATGCCATTTATTTATGTATATTGTTGTGGGAATAAAAAGATAAATGAAAGAAGGCGGATATATCCATTTAACATACAGTATCTATGTTTATTATAACATTTTTCTGCATGTCAAAATGAAAGACAACCCACACACCTATCAATCATCAAAGCGTAGGGTCTTAATTCATTACGTGTTGATTTCTATCAACGGGGGAGTACTTCAGGAAAGTCGACAGAGGGGGGGGGGGGGCTAGTGGAGTACTTCATGACCAAAGAGTGTGAACGTTGTGATCAGCTGTTTTAGCGCAGTTCTCCAGTGAAGGGGGGAGTCTCCCTCCGCAGCCGGTTGGCGTAGTTTTGGCACAGTTCCGTTGTACAGACCGACGTTAACAGCAGCCCTGTCTGTGCACACGGAGACCGACTCTGTCGTCCGGTGATCTAACCGCCTTCTGGAAAAGCTTCACAAGTACGTCGGTACGCAAATACGCTTTGTGACACAAGTGACGTTACGCATTTCAGATTACGCACATAACCTGCGTTCCAGTTATGTGCACCCCTGTACCAGAGCCATATTATTACTATTATATGGCTCTGCCCTGTACTACAGCAAGAGTATTCTGCGTCGGGACTTCCTGCAACAACACCACGCCGTTATCAAAGATGTTCTATTGAGAAGACGATCACTACGTGACAAAAGTTTTCAAAACCGTGGCTACTGAAATCAATCTTACTAACTGCTGTCTGTGCAATTTACAGACTTTATTTTGCTTCCTTTAACATCATTTTTCATGGTGGGGCTAAGCCATTTCTTTGTATGGGTGTAGCCTACCCCAGCCATACCCTGGCGCTGCCACTGGTGGCACGTATGGGGCGGGCCATTCTGCACAAAATTAAATATTTTAACGCAATTAATTCAAAAAATTAATTACCGCCGTTAACGCGATAATTTTGACAGCACTAGTTTTATTTATTTCAAAGTGGGCCCATTTAATAATATTGTTTTCCCCTTCAAATGTGCAGAGGACTCCCCAAGTGCTGTGTTTATTTATTTTAAAGTAGGCCTGTGTATTATTTTTAATTCTCCTTATAAAAGTTCTTTGTTTCTTATTAGAGGTTAACAGTTTTATATCATGTAATAAATAGCCTAATAAATGCAAAAAAACTGTAGTTTTTGTCGGATATAACAATAAAAAAACTATGAAATATGTTTTGCGGCTCCAGACAAAAACATTTTTGGGAAAAAGGAGCGAAATGGCTCTTTTGGTCAAAAAGGTTGCAGACCCCTGGGCTAGACCATAGAGAGCGCGAATTTGCAGACCAGGAATTTGCGGGCACAGCCAGCTGGGCGGCTGGCTGACAGCCAGCGGCACAGCAGTGGCTACATGTGTGTATTTCGCGGGTTGCTAAATGTTTTGTGCGTGTGTGTTTATGTTGACAAGGAGGTTTAATAACTGTGCTACACAAAACGTGCAGTCGGTTTCATTTTCATCGCCGTTTGTAGTAGAGTTAGCAGGATATTTTTATTTTAACTCTCGTCCCAAATTCGTCCCAAAATTATTTTTTATCCTCCCCGACACTATTTTTTTCGGCCCCGGGACGACGGGACGTCCTTAAGCTCGAGCCCTGGTGTCACGTCTGTGGCGCAACAGATCACTGGGCAGGACTACGGACTACTTTTCCTTCTTTAATCTTATCCGTCTGCAGTCTTGCTATATGATTTAATCTGACTTTGCAGTACAAGGCAGAAGCCATCTTTACCAGAACATGGACATGGTTAGCTTCAACACACATGTGGTTGTGCAGCTGTGGGAAGAGATTTTTCTCAGAACACTCAGAAAGCACCTGATGGACAATTGCCGCTGTTGTTCCTCTTCCCTGTGGAGCCTTTCCCTCATTGGCATTTAGAAGCCGCTGAAAACATCTTTCGGTAACTTGACACACTGAAGTGATGCCTGGTGATGGTTTCTGTAGGCCACCTCTGTTCTTCAAAGTTACAAACGGATGCACAGAGTCAGCTGATGTCAGTGCATGTGAGCAAGGCATGCAGGTGACCTTCTGTTCTATCTGTTTGACAATGAAGCCTGCGATGTATGAGATAGCTGCTTCTTTGTACTCAGATAGATGGTTAACATCAGGAAGGTTAGCAAGGGTGTCATCCTCAGTCAAAATCTCTTCCACTGGCTCAATACCCAACCTGCGTGCCATGTTGATATTTGCCGGTGTTGAGTCAAGGATGGTTGTGTTGTCACGAAGAAGACAGTTACCTGTGCCTTTTTTCACCTGGTGCCTTACAAGGAGACGCTTGTATGCCCCTCGGAACTGCCTGACATTGGGGTTGTTGTTGTAACCTCCACGCGCTCTGATTGCAGAGAAAAACAGCTCCAAATGATCCTGACTTAGCTTGTAGGTCAGAAGGTATCGACAGGGGGCAGCTGGCTGCTCTACCAGGTCTTCGTAGATGCCAATAACACTTCTCCCACAAGCAATGAAACCACAGATGGGTGTTTTCTTCTGTGTGGCATGTAAAGGAACACGTTTGTTGTCCTTTCCTTTCATTTTAAGCCCACGGAGAAGGGACTCAGCTTCTAATAGAATACCTATGGCACGGTGTTTAGTTGCTGGCTTGATGGGTGCTTTGTGTCCTCTTCCGAGTGGGTTTCGGCTGTTAAGGACGTCAAAGGCTGCATCAATTGTGCGCAGGAACTGAACTGTGGCTGCACTTCCAGTAAACTGAGGATACTTAAGCTCCTTTTCTGAATATTCAAGGGCATCTGCCACACTGCTGCTAAATAGTTGGGCTGCAAGATTATGGGCTCAGAACAGTCTCATAATACACACATGCGCACAGAAGGATTCACACTTGTATTTCATGATCCGCAAAAGGATTCAAACTTGTATTTCCGGATCCACACTTGTGTTTTTCAATGCACACACAAATGTATTCCGTTTCATATACATGTAAATAAAATCCAAATACAGAAAAAAGTTTTACATGTGTATTTTTGATCCTCACATATTTGTTTTCCGTTTAAATCCTCTGAACCTGCAAACACAAACCGCTTCCTGTGCACGGATCGCTGTGCATTCGTGTGTGGGTTTTTTGAGACTCCTCTGACGGTTCGTACTTGTAATTATTTCTATCTATAGCCAATCAGATGTCTCCTCAATTCTAAGCCAATCACATGAGCGCGCCCCCACGAGGGTAGATTTCTTGCGTTCATGACGTAGTGCTTCATGTACGCATTTTGCGCAGTCCGGAGCCGACAGCTCCATGGAGCCTGCCTGCAGGCGCTAATGTCAGGACACCTCCACTCTCAGTACAGCGCCACTTTCCGAACAGAAAATGCACGCAAATACAAGCCTTTATATTATTAAGGTACAGCGCCATTTTCCAAACCATTGATGAATGCTTGTGTACACAAAAACGGCAGGCAAAACCGTTTTAAATGTGTGTTTCCTGTGTGGCGAGTACAGCTGCTTTATTTATGTCTGTATGAAGTTGTTGTGAGTGTGGAGGGAGCAGCTACAGGTTAGCTTAGCCTAATCGATCAGTGCACTACGAAGCCAGTGCTAGACAGTGACCTGTTGACGGGGGGAGCCCCGCCGGTCATTATCGGCCGATATTCACTCTTAATAGTTTGATCGGTGCTCTCTATAAAGGCCGATCAGGAGAGCTGGATCTGATCGATATGGACATAAACGTGAGTGAAGTATAACCGGACGCGAGAGAGATCAGATCAGCTGCTGAGTCTGACGGAGACACGCTGCTCTGCATGAGCCTGATGCTCCTCCCTCTGTTTAGCGAGCTGACCGGACTGCGCAAAATGCGTATATGAAGTAATCTTACCCTCGTGGGGGCGCGCTCGTGTGATTGGTTTAGAATGAAGGAGACATCTGATTGGCTATAGATAGAAAAAATTACAAGTACGAATCGGCTGACCGTCAGGGGAGTCTCAAAAAACCCACACACGAATGCAAAGCGATCCGTGCACAGAACGCTGTTTGTGTTTGCAGGTTCAGAGGATTTAAACGGGAAACTAATAAGTGAGGATCAAAAATACATATGTAAAACTTTTTTCTGTATTTGGATTTTATTTACATGTATATGAAACGGAATACATTTGTGTGTGTATTGAAAAACACAAGTATGGATCCGGAAATACAAGTTTGAATCCTGCTGTGTGCATGTGTGTATTATGAGACTGTTCTGACCTTCATTTTCTGATTTCTCCACTGGATGTGGGCCATTTTTAGTTTGTTGCCAAGACGCAAGCCCTCCTTCTCCTGCAGCTTGTGGAGCTCCTCGATGTACTTCCACATTATCTGCTGGCCATCTTCTCTTACCAGAACCCCAACTGTTGAGAAGACATTTCGAAGAAGCTTGAGCATATGACATGGATCAAGGATCACATAGATCTTTTGTGTGTGATCCTCAGGATGGAGAAAAAATGATCTCATGTCAAAAATGTCCAATTTGGCACCAAGCTCCCTTATCATGGCAACGTTTTGGGAGGGTCCATCGCATGTCAAAGAGATAACCCTTACTCCAATTGCACGAAGCCTAACAAGGCTCTCTCGGATGAGGTTTGCTCTCTCGGTTCCAGTCATGCTCTTTATGAGGAAGTAAGCAATGGGGATCTTCCAAGACTCGTTGATTGCAACAACCATAAGGACCAATGCTTGGGTTGCAATCACATTTTCAATTTCTCCAGAGCCAATGTCAACATACCCATGAATTTGGTCCCCCCCAAACTCAGTTTGCTTATGGATGTACATTTCATCCATCATTAATGAGCAAACTGTGTCTTTCCCTGCTTCTTTCCTTTCAGCAACATGACTTTTTAAAGCTGTGAATGCAGCAACAGTAAATCCAGGATCTGCCGAGATGCTACTGTACCATTTTCGAATGGTCTGAGGATGAGGCAAAGACAAGTAAAACTTCTCTCTGACATAGTCATAGGCCTTTGGAGAGTAGAAGTGCAATGTGGTGGCAAATTGCTTCATGTTTTCAGAAAACACTGACTTCTTCTTTTTTTGTATTCTCTCAAAGACATCTCGGGGAACCTCATCAAGACCATCAAGAAGAGAGGCACAGTCAGTTGAAATAAGGAGTTTCTTCTGAAGTACTTTTACAATACCTGCCAAGGAAGAAACTCGTGCCGTCAGTCTCCTTGTCTGCTGGGCCTTCAACCTCAGTTTTTTGCGAGCTGCGCATAGCTTAACCTCAACGTGGGAATGTTTCCTTTTCAGTGTTTTTGGAGACTCAGAAATAATGTAGCAGTGATCACTCAGAGAGCTGCTAGCCAGCTGTGTTGTAATGGTGTAAGAGTGAACGGAGTCTGCCTGTTTTCCAATTTGTTTTGTTTGTTGGCTGCTGCTACCCAAACCAACATCCTCACAAGCATTGACTGTTGGAATGTCATTATGCTCGACATTTTGAACAACAAAGGCTTCTTCAGGTGTGTCTTGTATCATAATGATATTGCTCTGATCAGCAGCAAGACTGTTTTCACCACTACCATGGTCTACATCTGCAACCTCCTCCTCATTGCTATTAACAGGCCAACACGGAGTGTCACTTACCTCGTCATTGCTACTCACCCTGCTTTTCCTTCCAGGCTGTTGTTCTTTGCCATTGGTGAAATAGAAAATGGTGGGCACTGCAGTGTTTTTCAGGCATCTCCTTCCCTAATAAAAATAATAAACAAAAACACATAAAATAACTTTTGAGGTCTGTAGATATTCAACTTTCTTGTTGTGCATTATAAAAGACAATAGAGGGTCAACAACAATTGACACCTACAAATTGAACCATAAAAGTTATTTAATAAAAAAAAAGTATCTGTACCCATGAGTCTGTGCTGAAGTGATGACTCTCAAAGTGTTTACTGCACAGGCGAGAACACACTTTGGGGGTCCATTTATTTCTCCGGATGTTCAGCAACCACTGGTTCAGCCTGTCTGGATCATCTAAAGCAGGGGTGGGGAACCTCCGGCCCCCGGGCCGTATACGGCCCGCGAGACCATTTGGTATGGCCCTCGAGGTAATTTATAAACACACGCAAAAAAGAAAAAAATTAAAGAAATCTAGACCGCAACATAATTAAACAAGCAAGTGCCTGTTTTTCCTGGCAACGGTCATGGTCCTTGAACACAACACGAGCCTAACGTGTCATCACGTGGTATATGTCTCGTGTGACGGGGGTGCAGTGCTGACGGAGAGCACCAGAACGCCACTCCGGGACTTCAAAAAATTGCAGTACCCATAAGTCCGTACCATAGGGTCCGTACACATGCTGCAGTTTCTGCGTGGCTGTGTCTTTAGTTGAAAGCCCAGTGGCGATCTGCTCATCTGTCATACTGATCATACAGTCAATAACTTTGTTGTTATTAGCACCTGGTTAGCTAGCTATGCTAACGAATATAAGAAGCTTTTTCTACAACCAGTAAAGGCACATCTTTATATGATCATTATAGTTATCAAAAAACAAGAGAATAAAGTAAACAGGTATAAAATACTATATGACAGTAAAAAAAAGTTGTTATTAATAAACAAGAATACAGTTTGAAAGGAGAGTGATTTGTAAAATATCCATAAAGAAAAAGTAAATCTGCTTACAGTTGTGTTTCATATGTGTTGAGAGATGTTTCCATAGATCTCTTCATTTTGCTCTCAAAGTGCACCAGATTGATGCTTTCAACTTCAACATTTAAAAAAAAATCTTCCCGGGGGAGCATGGGACCCCCCTAGAGGAGGTTAGGTCCCCCCCACTTAAATCATGTTCAGATGGATAGGAAACTAAATACATTTGCACACATCTTGTGTCCATATCTTTCTGTTTGGTGGTCACGCCACAACCGTGCACGTGAATGCATGCGCGAGTCATGGCAAGATATCTGGATTAAGAGGTTGCTTTTTCTTTGCACAGCATGAAAGAAAGGCCAACTGAATGGGCTGTGATTTTTAAGCAGAGGTCAATAATTTGTACGGCCCTCGGAGGATGTTGAACAAATTGAAATGGCCCTTGAGAGGAAAAAGGTTCCCCACCCCTGATCTAAAGGAAACCTTTATACAAAAATACATGAGAAGTTATATGTTAGGTGTAGGGTTACAGACTGATTAACAAGCAACACATAGAACTTAAAATAGTGATGCAATGCCGAAATGTAAAAATGTGACAGTCAAAAAGTGTTTTCCCCCTTAGTTTGGTGTTCGCGGTCAAATTTGACCGGTCCTGTTTTAACTGCGATTACATTAACACAAAAACCATCACCACATTTAATTTAACAGTCTTTCAAACTGTGGGGGGATGGGCACATAAGAGCGGGAAATGTATCAAATTGTTCTCTGTGTGTTTGTGTGTGGCAGGTGTGATAGGCACATAATGGGGAGGGGAAACCTTTATATGCTTTATATACAGTCTATGGGGGAAACACATCTAGTGTGTGCGTGGGTTTGTGTGTGTGTGTTTTATCTGATCTGGATGGTTAGTAATTCCTTTTCTTTATGGCGGTGACCGGGAACACCGTGGGTGTTACAACGTTGACTAAATCATCCATAATTTAATGAAAGTGGTGATCAGTATATGTTCAAATGTGTACTGTGAAGGATATCATAAAGCCTTAATGCAATCGAATGTAAAACATGATTGATGAATGTAGTAAATCGGTCAGATTTGACCCGAAGACAACAGGAGGGTTAATGCCATATTCACTTAGTAACGCATGAACAACTTTTACAAATATTTCTATATAGTCTGTGTTGGTAAATGTCATCTAGGTTGCACATTTCCTGCTGAAATACATGCATGGGCCTACCAAGTTACTGCGTGGCACTTTAGTTTGGATAAAACAGTGTAGTTTCACTATATAAACGTTACATTCATAATCAAACGAGACAATCTGCAAGATAATTAGCTATTTGGTATTATTCTTAATGCTTGTCATTCACAATAAAATAAAAGAAGTACCGATACATAGCAGAATAATTGTGGCGGTGTTCAGCTTACCTTGTTCAACATCATTTATTTAGCTAATACTACAGCGGGCTGCAGGCGAACCAAGTCCGCGTTTCGATGCATTCCTTGATCTCCAGTTATAACGCCGGACTCCGCCGCCGGTCAAAGCTAACGGAGCCCCAGGGGGCTAGCTACGGCCGCCGGGACCTATGGCCGGGACGCGCTAGCGAGCTAAACCCCCTGCAGCCCCGTTAGCTTCGGCGGCGTGGACTCCGGCGGCCCCACTGGGATAATTGGGTCCCCTTTTAACATTTGCTCCCGTTTAGCATTATGGGCGTCATATCCATATAGTATAAAAGTCTTACCCAAGGCTGAATCATAAACTAAACTGTATATATGTATAAAGGGTTAGGTCCTTAGCTGGCTAATAAGCTACATAACAAGCTAAGCTAACAAGCACACAAACACCTGCTAACGGGGTGTATAATATTATCATTTTACTCACCGAAAAAAGCTGAAAGTAGACTTCTTGGAAGGTCTGTTAGTACATTCAAGCGCACAGCACGACATTTTAATTATCTGGAATTTTTAACAATATTCCCTAACAGGCACGATCACCACGAACACAGCTAAAGGGTCAAGTACAGTAACTACGACTAACTAACGTTGTAGCCTCTATGGTTGTAGCCTAGCAGAGTGGACAAGTTGCTGTTAGCTGACAGTGAGGCACGTATCTGTCAATCAAAGTGACCACGCCCTAATGTATGCACAAACTTTAAGACCTAATATAAATAAAAGGGTCGCGTTAGAAAACAATTCACTCACAGATCCATAATCATGAAGGTGGAATCTAACTATATCGATAATAAAATGTATGGAGCCAGGGAGAGAAACATGTTTTTTTCCTATGGAAATTGCTCCTTTCTGCAGCCATCGCCTATCGGCCAATATATGAACTGCAGTGTGTGGCACTTCCGTATTGGCTTCCCGGCTCTTCCCCAGAGTTTGCCGCTTGGTCGGGACCTAACATTTTCTCTTCGGAGAGAGGGACACCTAACTCCTGAAGCAGTGTTTAAGCTTGGCCAGTGAGGTCCCTGAGCTGTCCTGTGGCGGGTCTATGGGGAGGAGTCGTCCAGTAGGTGAAGGACGGAGGGGATTCTGACGATGTTCAGCAGGATCCAGCAGAGCGCTTCCGAGAAGGAATTGAATATGCAGGGGCTGCTTCTGCGAACGGTGAAAATAGAGTTTGGACTCCCACTTAATACCGAACGAATTCCACTGAGACGGATGAATGAGGATGATTTTGAAGGCATCGGTAATGTCCGCTTTGGAGAGCCGAGCTCCGTGCCCTGTGAACTTGATCATCTTTATTGCATTATCCACTGAGGCATGGTGAAGGGAGAACTGATCTGGAGGGATGATGCTATTGACGCTGCCGAATGGCCGGAGCGGGGAGCGGACAGAGCGAAAAATCAGCCTTTTATTTACGTGTGGCTTATTCCGATGGAATTTGAACGGAACACTGAGAAGGGGGAGGAGCTAAAAGGGCCGATTATATATCCTTTGAGAAGTTCTTTGTCGATGAGCTGGGAAACTATGTTGGGTTCTTTAGCGGCTGACTGTAAGTTTCTTGCTATGAAAGTCACTGTGGCGGATGGGAGGACCCCTACCCTGAAGCCTTGGGAGAGCCCTGACAGGAGATAGTCAACAAACACGGAATCTGGGTGAGTAGATAGCGCAGCTGCTAGCTGAGGGATGATAATGGGAGTGGAGGGGTGATATTCCAATTTTTTTTTTTTCCCCCTCCGCGAGGTTTCTGGCGCAGTGCTACTGTGACGGCCCGTCCACACGGTGGCGTGTGTTAAAGCTTCCAACGCTCCTGCCCATTCACTTTGAATAGGGTGACGTGACTTTTAGCAGAACTGTATTTTGGGAAGCGACGTGGAGCGTTGCTGGTGTTGCTCGCTTCAAAAGTTGAGCAATGTTCAATTTTTTTTTTTTTTATTTTGCTATTGCTTTGTATCTCGGGGGCAAGAGATTCATGTGATTGGTTGTTGGTCACGTTGCTCGCAAAAAAAAAAACAGTAGCGTAGGCAGAAATGTACTTTAGGGTGGGCCTGTAAAAATATAGGGTGGGCCAGATTTTTGGCAGATTACTTTTAGAATACTTCCAAGTTCCTTTCTTCTCTTTCCTCTTCTTTCTTTCTTCTTCTTTTTTCTTTTCTTTCCTTCTTCTTCTTTTTTCTTTGGAATACTTTCTTTTCCATAACGATGGGTATGTTTTGGTGAACGGGAGACACGTATTTTACTGTTTTATCAAGAGCACAACGCAACATCTTAGTGTCATTCTGGACAGCTCTCATCTGCACCACACGTAAAACTCACCCATACTGCATTCTTGTACAGTCTTAAAACCTTTCCTTGGAATATGTTATGCATTGTAAGGTGTCCTTGGGTGCTTTGAAAGGCGCCCCTAAATAGAATGAATTATCATTATTATTTATCATCTGAAACGATGTAATAACTTTTTTTCAGTCACTTGCCCTATACTGTACATTCAGCAGGCCATTCACTTTGATTTGATCCCGTTATAAATGTCATCATTTCGACAATAAATAAATGCTACATAAACGTTATCTTCCACGTTTTATCTAACCATCTCCGTTTCTATCTTTCAATATATTTTGAAAGAGAACTCTCTCTCATCTGCGTGCGGGGGCGGGGCCTCACAGACACGCTGCATCTCTCGCTCACAGACACGCTGCAGCGCTGTGCAGTGTGCACACGGTTCTGCTGGTAATGAATATTACATTTTGTGAGGAAACTTCTCAACCAATAGTTCCAATAAGTATTCACTTCAGCTTTACGAAAGTAACTGACTCAGATTACTCGTTTTTCAAATGTAACGCCCGCTGAATATACATGATTTTTTGTATTTCTGATTACGTAACTCCGTTACATCTATTCCGTTACAACCCGACCCTGTGTGGGTGAGTGCAAACATTTTAGTTAACACTAGTACCTGACCTGAGTGCCACGGAAGTCGAAGCTCCTGTGACGGAGTCTTCCAGGGCCTGGAGGCGAGCATCGATAGCTGTCATGGAGCTAGCCAGGGATTGCAGGGAGCCGGCCACGCTACTCTCCATGAGGGGTGTGTTAGTGACGCTCCCGGACTGGCGAGCCTGGGAAGGGGTGGATTTTGGAGGTGGACGGGATCCTGGAGGGCTCGACTTCTTTCTTCTTTTTTTTTACCTCCGCGTCCTTGCCCTGCTCTCTGGGGAGCTGACTGGAGCTGCTGCCCCGAACTGGGGAGCTGTGCTGGAGACCTGATCCGAGAAGCTCTCGGAGCTGCGAGAGAGTGAGGCCTGGGGCTGTGGGGATGCCCTGCTGCAGGAGCCGGGCGATGAGGAAGTCTGCCTCTGGTGATAGGCCGCTGTGGGGAGCCGAACCGGGCTCGAATAATTCCATACCAGGTTCGTGATCTGAATTGTCCGAGTTGGACATCTTGAGCTAGTTTTTCTTGTGCTTTTTTCTTTTTCTCACGAGGAGGAGTATTGTAGTACTGCTACTGTTTGCGGTCATCTGCAAATGACAACTGACAGGGAGGAAGAGCAGGCATTTAAGGAATTTAGCATGTGCAGCTATTGGCTGCTGAGGGGTGACGCCCTCATATTTAATGAGGGGGGAAGGGAGCCATCGAGTGACGTGTAAGTGACTCGTGTTAGGTCTTCCTTATTGAACTTGCGCTAAGCTTCATTTGTGGATAGTCTGGCGTGGTTTTGTTAAATTTCAAATAGCTGTTTGACGCTCGGCGTAACCTTGGCACACTGCCACTCCAACATCCAATCCCAGAGTTTGAAGATTAATCACGGGGACAGTAGTCCTAAACGATAGCTGGGGATTATGGGTAGTGTAGTGTCTTCGGCCATCCTAAACTCCAAAATGTTTTTCGGATTTCATATCGCATTAACACCATATCCCTACGTGCATTGCGGCTAAAACATCCAATCAGCGAGCTTAAATCATAGCTGAGGATCTTGGGTAATCAGTTCAGAGGCTGTGTATCACAATGATGCTCGAAATGTCCCTTATAGGCCTACGTCTGTTTCCGGTTATTTTTATTTTGAAATTCAGTTCCCGACAGACGCCAAAAAAGCCTGAGATTATGGAATTAAACAAATAAATAAAAACAAGGATAATTGTGTGTTATTGGTGAGTAAATAACTGTGTTATTTAGAAAAGAATAACAAATTAGAAAGAAAAAAAGATTTAAAAAATACAGATTTCAGTATTCTGAGGCTCTAAGGCCCATTTCTTTTCCTCACAGACGACAAAAAGAGTCAGAAATTATACGATTTAAAATAAAAACAATAATCGTGGCTTGATATTGAGTAAGAACATGTTTTTATGAACCCCACAGCTTCCGGTCTTCCAAGACCCGAACGGACAAAAAGACGTGCTGCAGGCACGAAACATACTACCAATAGAAATACATTGCTTTTAAATCGTTCTGTGGGACACGAAAAAAAAAAAGGGGGAAATCGTGTTGGTGAACACGAATCAATAGATTACATGTCGTGACTATAACACGAAATGCCGTGAGACTGGGTTGAATATTCACAACTATATGTTCATTAGTTTACTATAGCCTTAAACTAAGAATCTTGATTTTTTTTTGTTAGCTTCAAATGATCCCCTCTATGCTTGTATAGCAGCCCAGAACGGACAAACAAAGATATGTAATTTACCTAAATGCCCTTCCTCCGAGTTCACCACACCTAAAGAACGAGTGCAGAACATGCATCATGGTTTAGGTATGCACCATGGTTGTCATAATCCTGGTGTTATTTTTGTTTCCTGTTTCATTTTGAAATTAGATTTTTCCTGTCTGTACTGTCTAGTTTAACTTCCTATCTCTGTGTTGTACAATCTGTTTGATTGTCACCTTCTACCGTTGTGTTTTTGTATGCCTTCCTTATAGCTTTTACTTGTATCTGTGATTATTCCTGTGAATATAGAACTGTCTAGCCCAGTGTTCTCTGTCAGTTTGTTGTCAATGTTCCAGTCTATGTTTCCCCGATGTTGTCCAGTAAGTCATGGTACTTGGTTTACAATCTCTGTCTGACCCTGGATGTTCCTCATGTAATGGTTTATTTGTCATTGTACTGTTTCCCTGTGAAATGTTTCAATGTGCCTGCTCCCCTTCATTTCTTGTTTATTTCGTACCAGCTTTATTAAATGAAGTTCTTCTTTCCAGACCCAACCCTGATAGAGGTGGTTCTTACCGATTCACAGTTATATCTCATAAATGCAGCACATGTAGGTTGTGCCAGTTCCTCCACTTTTTGTTAACCTTTTCAGTGCCATGCAGTTCATGATAGAAATCTGCTTGGAATTACAGGAGGAAGTTGGGGTAAAACTTGGTATGTTGAATAATATGAGTTAAGGGGAAACAGCCATTTTTAAAACACAGTGCTTTCTGTGAATTGCTGCTAAGATCAGTCTTGTGACACAGGTAAAGACCCTGCTGTGCTGTCATGTCCTGCCTATTATAAAGAGCAAAGCAGACTGGTTCCTGCGCCTGCATCATAAGGCAGTCTCCTTCATGATCACTGCTGACTGATGCCTTATTGCTGCTCATCACCTCCATCACACTATTGGAGCAGCTGCAGCTGCAGACCTAACAGCCCTTCAGCTGACGGGTGCACATAAGAACATGCAAGGTGCTCTTCTCATTTTCATTATTCTATGATAATGCATCCCACGCTGCAAACACAAACACAGCCCCCATATATATACGTGCACACTGCACGGTACATACACACATCATGCTACATCTCCATCAACAAAACATTTTCCCGTCCTCTGGGAAAAGGACCAGCTGTAAAGATCATCTGTGATGGAGCCGGAGAGACTCGCAGCATCATGTAAACTACAGCCAGGATTTTAATATTCAGATCCATCATGCTGTTCAGCAGCTTTCACATGAATCAGCTGTCAGCACTGCGGCCACAGAGCTGAACATGTCTTTAGATAAATAAAATGAAACCCCTGAAAATCATTTTCAGTATATAACATGCAACTTTTTATCAGGACATGTCATATTATTAGTCGTTGACTATGCATTTTTAAATATATTATAAAGGACAGGATATTTTTGGCATGTTCTGTATAAGTTGGGCTTCAATTTCAGAATTAATGAATTTATATGAATTTGTGAAAATGTTTGACTGCTGTTCATGTCAAATATTGAATTTGAACTTTGACACCATAATATTTTAAATGTATTGTGGCTGTGCTGTTTGGCTATCAATGAAAACCAAGCAGCTGCAAAGCAGGTGTCGGGTTTGGTACAGTATGACCAAGTTTGGTTATAAGCAAATATAACAAAAAAATAATATCAATATAAAGATCTTCATATTAATTTAATCTAAATAGCTCAATATTATTGTAGCATTTTAAATATGTGGGTTGAATAGCTCAAAACACTATTAAATTGCTATAGCATAAGGGATTACTTACTGTTATAAATCATTGTTATTTACATTATTAGTATGATTTATTTCCATTAAATCATCATTAGTGGCACCACCTTTGTGTCAAATTAAAACAATAGCCAGTATATGTAGTCTAATGAAATATATTACACAATGAAATAGGAACTCAAAATTACAATATTAATAGACCAGTAAAGGATTATCGATCCCAAAATGTCAGATAGATGGTAATAATACACAATATATATTTTAGTGTGTGTGTTTTTAAGAGTTAATTGCCAGTAAACGTTTTTCAAAAGCTCACGCATGATATAAATAGTAATAAAGCCCAGCAAAAAAGATAAATGTGTAAAAAAAAAACTGACATTAATACGAACATAAAGAATGCCAAGAGGCCTATTACATTTCAATTAACATATTTGTCTGTTTTAGTCTTCCAATCCAACTGTGTACTTGTATGTTTTCATTTTCTGCCAGTTCCTTTCATGCTAACAAAGCAGTCCTACATTATTTCACATTCTGAAACCACCATGGTGCCACATTTATGAGTTGCCATACTCTCCATCAGTAATTAATGTAAACACTTATGGCATGTATGACAGAGAGTGCTGCCATTCAGTGTGGTTATATATTCACACAGTCAGCCTTCTATCGTACCATAATACATTGTGGCTGAGCGCAGCATTTGTCAATTGATCACCGTCTGTGACCAATTCAGCTTGGTCCCCGCGCTAATTGTCAAAACACTGTGTGGTCTTTTGTTTACTTGTACAGCAAATCAAAAAGCGTTTTAATGACCAAATGTTGGCGCATTGATTCAGCACTGTACTACGGTGTCATTAATAAGCTGTGTGATTTAATGCAGTCGCAGAGTGCTGAGTAAAGCAACACAGTGAAGGTGTGTATGTCTTGAGAAACGGAGCTCTTGTTAGCTGTTGTTGTGTCTCACACTCTCAAGGTAAATGTTTGCTTGTTATTGGATTTTGGAGACATATTAGACATCCTGCAGGAAGACGGATGTGATGTTTGGTGGCAGTGAGATGATGAAGTGGTCCATCTACAGCGACAGTACAACATGCAACGCTGCATACTGATGACACAGTGCCAGAGGAAAAAGGATGTGTACTGACTGTTAGAGTAATATCCACACATTTTAAGAAAACCAGAAAAAAAGTGTTTTGCTTTACTTTCATTTTTAACAACAACATCTGGTTTAGTTTCATCTTTGTTAAAGGGGACCTATCGTGCAAAATGCACTTTTTGATGTATTTTACACATAAATAAGTGTCCCCGGTGTGTCAGGGAACTCACGCAGCGTCAGAAAATAAAACCCTCTCTTTTCCTCCGTACCCAAATCTCTAAAAACGGGGGAACAACGGAGCTGATCCAGATTTGTGTCCGATATGACGTAATATCGGAAATGTAGGCTGGCTTTACACCCACGGCCCTATCAGAAACGTTGCTATCAGAAACAATGCCCGACTTTTTTGGACGTAATATGGTCGGTGTTTACATTAGCATCGCTAACACTCAGAGCTAACCTGTACTGGAGAGCATGTGTGTGAAGAAGCAGGAAATAAAAAGGAACTCACCTTGTGGTATAACCGGCAAGAGAGAAAGCCTTTGAGCTCCAAACTGTTTCAGAGAGAATCCTTGATAATCCATGATATGGCGTTTCATCACAGCAGTATCTGCCGGTAGAATCTCCCCCATGAGCTCTGCCCCCTCCTTTTTTTTTTATCAATTATTATTTTAATTTTTTTTGAAAGCTTTATACATAAAATCAACACTTTTGAAACAGGAAGTGAAATATAGGGATATGAGGCATGGCTAGAATGGGTGATCTGTTTGGTATTTTGAGCAAAACACTTCATAGACATGTTTTTTATATATTTGTATACATCTGAGACCTGTTGCCTAAAAATAGCATGATAGGTGACCTTTAAAAACAAATATAATCAGCTTTTTTCCACAGCAGTTGTCAAAATATCTATTGGTATTTCTAATACATTTACTAAGGCTCAGTTCCATTCAGGTGTGCAAGCAACAGTCAACTTATGTATTTATAGGAAAGACAACCTGAAGATGGCCAGGATTTGGGAAAAGGTAGGACCCAAATGCAGAATAAAAGAGACAAAAAGGTCAAGGAACAAAAGGTGAGCTTTATTTAAAAAAAGCTGATGACTGAAAAACAGGACATAAAATAAACAGGTAGCACGAGGTAGCATCAAAACAAAAACTGACAGTGATCAACATGGAGGGAGACAGGAAAGACAATAGAGGTTTCTCAATACTCAAATTTCCCCTCCTCGACTCCTCGGTCCTCCGGTAGTGACCCGGAAATGAATTTCAGCGCGCCATGTTGAAGGACATCTCATTTCTCTAAATGCACCGAGCATCGAGGAGGCTCTCTGGAGGAGCTCTAACCGAGGAGACACTGATGGTTCCTCCACAGCTCCTCCGCGGCTGTAGCCTGATTATGCTTTAGGAGCAGTAGGTGTGGTGTCCTATGCTTACTTTTAATACTTCTACAACTTTTGGCCCGTAATTTCAATTCCCCATTTCAGCAACCACAGAGAGGGGTGTGGGGGGGGGGGATATATCCAGTCTCTGATTGTGTTACGTTATTATGAGAGTGCTCTCATACTTGTTTGATTTAGAAATTGTATATATTTATATAAATGTGTGTGTATATGTCCGCATCTGTAGCCTCTTATTGTCTCATTATACCGCACTGTGAATGCGTTAAAAGTAAATATATAAGTTATCATGAACACATATGTCCATCAGACAGAGGGCTGCTGTGCCTCCTGTCATCATTAATGGACGTCTCTTTGAAATGACCGCTCAGAGGAGAGGAGTTCTCATTTCTCTAACCGCCTGCTGCTTCCCAGTCGAGGATAGGAGTCGAGGAGGGGAAATTTGAGTATTGAGAAACTTCTAATGAACCGACAAGGAACACAGGGGAAGACAAGACTGAGGCTGCTTCTCAGGTCGACTATTTTTATTTCCTCGCTCCTCGGTCCTCGGTCTCACCGGAAGTTGAATTGCCTGCGCCATCTTGAGTACCGTCCCATGGCTCTTATTTCTGCCGGAGGACCGAGGATCGAGGAGCGATCATGGAGGAGCGATAACCGAGGAACCACCAGTCCATCCTCCGATGCAATCCTCAGATACTCACCCCGCCCCCTTACTGTGTATCGCTCACTGATTGGACGAGGCAGTGCATGCACTGATCTGATGCTTCTTGACATGAGAGCAATACCCCAGCGGCGTGAAGAAAATACATGAACTTCACGGGATCGCAGTCATTAAGTCCCATTTAAAATGTTAATTTTCTCCACACAAACAAACAAAGTGTGCAGTCCAATGAATGTTAATCTAACTGGGTTTTGATAGATAACATATCTGTTTTTGTTCTCTGAATAATTGTATTCCTATTGTGCACTCTAATCAATATTAATCAAACTATTGTTCGTTTAAATACATTTTAAGAATGGCGTTTATCTTTTTTGAGAATGACTTCTTATTTTATTTCATGTCTTTGGATCTACAACAGATGATACTAATGTTTATGTCAGTAAATGTGCACTAACAGAGCCCGTTATTTCCACAAACACCCCCGTTTGTGGAAATAACGGGTACAGAGCTGGCTGCTGCCAGACGAACAGCTGTGCAGCATCATCACAAACGGACGTCGCTTCACGTGACGCTCCGGAGGAAAGGACGTCCCATTGCTCTTAAAACTAATTTCCCTGCTTCTCGTGGTTTCCTTGTGTCTCTCCATGCTTCCCTGGTGGGAGGGACTACATGCAGGGAAACGACTCAAGGATTTCATTTAATCGACCTGAGAAGCAGCCTAAATACACAGAAGGGTAATCACAGGACAAGACACAGCTGGGCAGGGGAGGCAGAAACACAAGGGCAACAGGTGAACACAATCAGACAATCAGACACAGGAGGGAAAAAACAGGAAGGAAGACAAGACACGGGGAGAACCGAATTGAAAAAATAAAACCATGACAAGACAGACAAAACTAAAATCGTGACATAAAACTAAGATTGTGACATTTAAATGGTCAACAGACTCAGCAGCTTTAATTTGAGGGGGCTAGCCAATACACTGGAAAAAAGCATTTGTAGTATTTTCGGTAACAATAACATGAAACTGTGTTTTGTCAGAATTTGGTTGAAGAAAGTTGAGTTGCTAGTTATTACTAATTATGTATTTCTTTATGTAATTGTAAGGGAATACAGTTACATTTTTTGGATCCTGATTATGTAATCCCGTACATGTCATGCGTCATTCCCCAAGCGGGGCCAATAAACCACTATAGAGGTTGTCTAAGTTGCTATAGTAATCTGGTTTTACTGAAAAATATAGCGACGTGTCCTCTGCGTAAAAACAATGATAGGATATACAACCAAAGCACACAATATGCGGCCAATGGGAAGCTTGTACAAAGAACAATTAATAGGGCCAAGGATTGAGGACACATATGGAGACCAAGAAATAGGTAGGTTTATGATTGTAAGTTCATCAGGGTCTGTGTCAGGTAGGACTTATTTAAAGAGGACATATTATGCTTATTTTCAGGTTCATATTTGTATTGTGTGCCTCTACTCCTGTGACATGATTCCATGCTTTAATGTTCAAAAAGCTCTTGATTTTTCTCATACTGCCTGTGCTGCAGCACCTCTTTACACCCTCTGTCTGAAACCAGAGCCCAGTCTGCTCTGATTGGTTAGCTGGCTGGCTCTGTTGTGATTTGTCAAGCTCTTACAAAGGTGTTGAAAATGCCCAACTCCTAAGCATATCATGCACAATGTGTTTGAGCACTCGCCGATAGAAGCAAAAGTCTTACATAGTGATGTCACTATATTACAGAAGAAAACACAGGAGTCCAATGGAGGCGTTTCAGGCAAGGGGGGAGTGTGGGAGAGAAGAACTGGAATTATGGCCTTTGCAGACCATTTACATGCACTCAAACACACTGAAGTAAAAGGGAACACCACAAAAACATAATAGGGCCTCTTTAATGGATCTGGAGGGTTCAATAACAAGATTTCAGTAGGACAGGCGCTGATGGGTGATTGAAGTTTTTTCAAGGTAATTGAGTAAGTAAAAATGGAATGATGCTCTATAAATCACAAGAGGTTGAAGGTGATACAATGTTAACTTTGATGCTGTTGATTTAGTTGACAAAAAAACCCGAATACAGTCACCATCTTCAGCTGAGGTGGCAGTAGGGTTGTCGAAGCTGATTAACTTTGCTAACAGATGTCTGGGAGTGTGTAAATTAATGGTAATGAATTCTGAAAAGTAAGCTGTTCTTGCATTGTTAATATTCTGATATATTATCTGACACATATGATGGAAATTAATGAAGGTTTGTCATCCTCCATCTTCCCTCAGGCATCATTACTCACAGCTACGAATAGCTGCATTTATCAATGTGAATGCTTCGGTGACTGGCTATAATAGGTACAATGGCATCTATCACTGGGGAAAATAGGTTATTATAAACGTTCCCTAGAACATTAATGTTACAAGGTTCAAGTGGACTATTATATAAATGTATGAAAATAAATGAGAACTTAAGCAGATCCTTAGGGAACATACTGTTCTCTTCAGGATTGGAGAAGTTGCTTGGATACAGGAGTAATATAAAATACATTTGAAGTCTGAGTATGTCAATATGAGGGAGTTTAAATTCAAGGCTCAAGTAAATGCAAGGTCAAGCATGTCACCTCAGTTGTGAACACGAGATTTGCTGCACCCGCTCAAACAAATCAGTAACGGCATGATGGGTCATCAATGTTTACATTAAAACCCCTACAACCATAGTTGATAACCTTTTTTTGAGGGGGTGGCAATCAATTGTAATACTGCAGACAGGGTTCCTACAGTTGACTATTAACATGACCAAATCATAACACTGACAGTTGTGCTCAGTCATTTGTTTGCAGTTGGAATTGATTCCACAAGCAACACTATGTTGGCCAAGGGGGTCATTTTTACCTTTCATAGAAACAGCTGTATAATGCAGTGCTAAACTTTGGCGCCACAACTGGTTGCCTAGCAACAGCTGTTTAGGATGCTCTTGATAAGCAGGCTATTTTATTTAATGTGCTTAACCTACAATGAGTAGATTAATAGTGTAGCCTATGTAGTAACCCATGTTATATAAATGTTCCCATCCTTTTAAAGGAAAGCAATTTCAAATTCAATAAACAGAGTTTTTAATAGTTATGTTTTTAAGTCTTACTTTTATTTAGAGAAAAATAGGGAAGATTAACAGCTTAACTGTTTAAATAATTAAATATCTGGTTGTATTGATGCTTTTGCCATAGAGGCTAAAAATCCCTCCCAGCGCTTTTAGGAGTATTTCGAATGTTGGCGGTTCTAATGTTAAATAGTGTATGATGTACAAAACGGTGGGTTACATATTGTAACCCTGGTTATATGAGCACAGGCGGAGCCCTCTACTGGACTCTATGGGTACTACCCTTAACCATGCTATGCGAGCATTCACATACTGAGTTGCATAAACGTAGCCGGCCAATCAGGGCGAGCCTACCTGAATGCGCGGCACAGGCTCCGCCCTCTACTGGACTCTATGGGTACAGTGGGTGGAGCCCTGATGGATAAACGCCCTGTCGTTCAACAACATCAACCCTTCACACTGCCCCTGACCGGCTTTTGGTCCCCACTCACACACGCTTACCTCGTGTAGAGTGTGCATGGAAAATAGTGAGGAAGGCGAGGAGCGTCCTCCAATCCTGTATGACAGGGGTCGGCAACAGGCGGACCGCGGTCCGGGTCCGGACCCAGACGCCGAACTATTCGGACCCGGACCTATAATCAATACATTAATAGGAGATTTAAATTTTGACGGGGCGATTCTATTTTAACCACCGCCAACAGGGGTCGAAAGAGACGAGTGAGCGATACAGGGAGAGAAACACAGAAGAAGAGACGAGTGAGCGATACAGGGAGAGAAACAAAGGAGAAGAGACGAGAGAGCGATACAGGGAGAGAAACACAGAAGAAGAGCGGGAGAGGAAAGTGAGTGAAGAGAAGAGAACAGTTAGCGATACAGTGAGAGAAGAGGAAAGTGAGTCAAGAGAAGAGTTAGCGATAAAGTGAGAGAAGACGGCGGCAGATAGGGGGAGGAGAGTGAGTGAAGAGCAGCGATACAGGGAGAGAAGCGGAGAGGAGAGTGAACAGGCGTGTTAGCGGCAGGGAGAGACACATAATTACACATGGCGCTCTCCAAGAAGAGGAAAGTGGACGGTGAGAACAGAGCTTTTAACCCTGAGTGGACTCATTCATGTTCATCCTGCCCACTGGGAGCACGGAACCAGTGTGTCTCATTTGTTCAGAGACCGTGGCGCTCATTAAAAGTGCCAAACCGCCACTATGAGACAAAACACAAAGTGTTTGACCAAACATTCCCTCTCAACTCAGAACTGAGGTCACAAAAAATAAGCAGTCTCAGAGCCCAATATGATCAGTCCACCAGGATCCTGACCCATGCATTCACTGCCCAACAACGTGCTAATGAATGTTCCCTCTGTGGCTTGGATTTTGGGTCAAAACAAAAAAACATTTTCTGATGGAGAGGTTGTCAAGGAGTGCATGAGTGCAGTAGCTCAAACCTTGCTTGAGGGAAAACAAAAAGAAGAGCTTTGTGAAAAAATTAAGCAAATACCTTTGTCAGCATCATCAGCCACAAAGAGGAGTGAAGTATTAACCCAGGATGTGCTAGCCCAGCTGGATGAAGCCCTTCCTAAGGCACCCTGTGTAGGCTTAGCTGTAGATGAGTCCACTGATGTTTCTGACAATGCTCAGCTGTTCATTTATGTGAGGTTCTTCAACAAAGACAAGAAAGTGTTCTGTGAACACATGTTAGGTGTTAACTCCCCTTCAGTTGGTTGACATCACTTCGCATCTGAATGAACTGAATTTGAAGCTACAGGGCAAGGACCAGAGATGGGGTCGTTACTAAAAAAAAGTAATAATATGTTACTTTACTCGTTACTTTACTCGCAGGACCGGCCCGCCCCTCCCTACAGGCAGATCACGGAGACTGCTAAAGTTTCAAATGTTCTCTTTAGTTCAATTTCCATTGTCGCATACGACTGATCCAGATAGCTCCTGAATGTTTTCATATCTGACCGTGGCTGTCCTCTGTCTCCTGCTATCTGTATATTTTGCGCAGTCTATCTCTGCTCACGCTGTTGCGTCGGCGTGTTCTCCTGCGTGTTGGCCATGTGTTGCACTGGAACCAGACACCGCAAAGACTTCAGCCGAGCACGTACGAACTGCGCATGCGTGAGTGGCAATAACTCTCCTTACCAGCAGGCGGCGGTAGTGTGTATTCGTCATTCAAAACAGGCAACAACCGGAAAACAGAGAAGAAGAACAGACTACGTGTGTGATATAAATAAACAACAGCTATGTGCGTTAGCTTCACCTTAGCATGTGTTCTTTGCAGGTGTTTGTTGAGGTTTGATTATGACTGATTTTAGAAAGTAACGAAGTAACGCGTGTCGGGGCAATGTTAGTAACTGTAGTGTGATTACTGAATTATAAAAGTAGCGCGTTACACTACTCCGTTACCGACAAAGTAATATTACAGTAACGCGTTACTTTGTAACTTTGTAACGCGTTGCACCCAACTCTGGCAAGGACAATTCCATTTGTGAATTGATAAGCTGTCCGCTCCTTTCAGAGGAAACTTGAAGTGTTCAAGGAAGATCTGCAGGGAGACTGTGCACACTTCCCAGCAGTGCAGGAACAGGTTCAGGGACAGAGAAATGTTTCTTCTTTTGTTGACTTTGTATATAAGCTGATTATAAACATCAGCAAACATTTTGACAGCTTCAGCTTTGGACGGTAGCTCACCATGTTCATTCAGAACCCATTTCTTATTGCAGATGTCAGGGAGTTCTCAAAGGAAGTCACACAGCACTTCAAGTGGGCAAATGCTGGGCCTCTCCAGATGCAACTGGTTGATCTCCAAGCAGACATGGCCCTGAAAGAGCAATTTGGAAGAACTGACCCTGTCACTTTCTGGCTCAAAACAGTATCTGAGACAGCTTTCCCAGGTCTGAGGAAAGTAGCTCTATATATATTCACCATGTTGGCTCCACATACAGCTGTGAGGCAGCTTTCTCCACAATGAATATTATTAAAACAAAATATCGTTCCAGGCTAACCAATGAGAACCTGCATGTGTGTATGAGAATGGCTCTGACACCATTTCAGCCCATATTTAAAATCCTGGCAGGACAAGCTCAAGCTCAATTCTCGCACTGAACCAAAATAAAGCGAGTGAGGGACTGCAATATAAACGGGAAAGAAAGAGAAACTTTAAACTGTTCAATTATTATGATGTGTAAAGACTGATATTGTTAAGTCATGATGTGAAACAAATAAAAAGAGAAACGCAAGCTGCTGCTACACTTTATTTTATTTATCTAAACTTAAGCACTTTTTAAGATGCACATATTTTCAAAAGCAATTGTATTTATTTTCTCTATTGTATTTTTAAATGCAGCCCGAGAGGAACATTAAGTGGATATGGCAAGAACATATCCACAGTATTTTACTGTATATCTGTATAGTTCAATATTAATTGACAAATGTTGTTGTTTATGAATTGTACTTTCTTTATTTGATTGGCAGTCAGTTGTTGATTACATGCATATGTTGATAAAGCTACAGCTACTTCAATATATATCACACTAATTCATAAAGCAACTTAGACATTTTGATGTTCCGGACCTTTGCATGGGGAGATTTTCTCTAACTGGACCTCGTTGAATACCCCTGCTGTATGGGGTTTACAGCATACTACGTTTCCCGGGTCTCTAAGGTGCATGGGAAAACATAAGCGCACTATGTCCCGGGGGGGATGCCTACTGACCTACAGCCCCCCCCCCCCACCAGTTGTGTGTTGCCCCAACAAGCACCGAGGATGAGAAGGAGTCAGACATGTCCAAGAGATAAGACCTTATGAAGGGGCCTGGCGTAGACCAAGACGGCGCCATGCTTATGTCCTCCACACTCACGCAGTTAAACAAGGCTGATGACACGACCATACCCCGTGTAGAGTGTGCACGGACCCCAGTGGGGAAGGCCCTGTCCGTAGGCATGTGAGATGCACTCGCAGAGTCATCCTGTCAGGCGCTTCTTGGACAGAGCTTTACCGGCCACACCCCCCCCCAAAGCACACAAACAGCTGTTCGGTGCGCCTAATGGAAGACGCGTGCGCTCTACATAACATGCCAGCGCACGCACCGGGCAGAGGAGGTGCAATTTAGCCTCCCTGGCCCCAATATGGGGTTGAAGACTAAAGCCGTCTGAGTGTCGCCCCGCTAAGGTCACCCCGGATCAATCAATCAATCAATCAATCAATGTTTATTTATATATCCCAAATGTTACATTTGTCTCAGTGGTCTTCACAGTGTGTACAGAATATCAGTATGACAACACCCTCCGTCCTTAGACCCTCACATCGTACAAGGAAAAACTTCCGAAGAAAACCCACAGTTTAAAGGGAAAAATGGGAGAAACCTCAGGGAGAGCTACAGAGGAGGGATCCCTCTCCCAGGACGGACAGACGTGCAATAGATGTCGTGTGTAAATTGAAAAGATAATACATTTGCAACATAGGTAGTCCAAATGTTTGGAAATGCATGTGTGTATAATAGGAAGATGAATCCACGAGGATATCCATCCAGGACCGATGATCCAGGACCACAGCCACGACTCGCGATCCAGGGCTCGCGATCCAGGAAACAGGACCGCAGGATCATCCATGACTCCGGATCCCGGCGTATATAGACACCAAAAAGAAAGACATTTGGGGAAGCTGGGTTAATCGGAACATGAGAGTACACAGGTATAGACAGACAGAAGGAAGAAGTAAGATGTCCCCCGACAAACTAAGCCTATATCAGCAAAACTAGGGGCTGAATCTAATCAGCCCTAACTATAAGCTTTATCAAAAAGGAAGGTCTGAATACCTTCAAAAGGCAACTCGGGTGTACCGACAGAGCGGCCAGCTCGGACGCTCTTTTGGCTGAAGTCAAGGCAAGCAGCATAGCTGCTTTGAATTACAGAGCCTTCAGGGAGGAGCGTTCCAGAGGCTCAAATGGTTCTGTGACCAAAGCCTCGAGCACGAACGGCAGGTCCCACTGCAGGGAGAAGGTGTGCACCACTGGGCGCTGTCTCCTGACCCCCTGCAAAAGCCGCGCCATAAGCGGCTGACTGAAGACTGACCTGCCGCCAAATCCCTCATGGCAGGATGAATTGGCTGCTGTATCCACTTGTATATATATTAGGGCTGTCAAACGATTACAATTTTTAATCAGATTAATCACAGCTTAAAAATGAATTAATCATGATTAATCACCATTCGAACTATGTCCAAAATATGCCATTTATTTATGTATATTGTTGTGGGAATGGAAAGATAAATGAAATAAGGCGGATATATCCATTTAACATACAGTATCTATGTTTATTATAACATTTTTCTGCGTGTCAAAATGAAAGACAACCCACACACCTATCAATCATCAAACCGTGGGGTCTTAATTCATTACGTGTTGATTTCTATCAACGGGGAGTACTTCAGGAAAGTCGACAGAGGGGGGGGGGGGGGCCGGTGGCGGCTAGTGGAGTACTTCGTGACCACAGAGTGTGAACGTTGTGATCAGCTGTTTTAGCGCAGTTCTCCAGTGAAGGGGGGGAGTCTCCCTCCGCAGCCGTTTGGCGTAGTTTTGGTACAAGTCCGTTGTACAGACCGACGTTAACAGCAGCCCCGTCTGTGCACACGGAGACCGACTCTGTCGTCCGGTGATCGAACCGCCTTCTGGAAAAGCTTCACGAGTACGTCGGTACGCAAATGCGCTTTGTGACACAAGTGGCGGTACGCATTTCAGATTAGGCACATAACCTGCGTACCAGTTATGTGCACCCCTGTACTACAGCAAAAGTATTCTCAGTCGGGACTTCCTGCAACAACACCACGCCGTTATCAAAGATGTTCTATTGAGAAGACGATCACTACGTGACAAAAGTTTTCAAAACCGTGGCTACTGAAATCAATCTTACTAACTGCTGTCTGTGCAATTTACTCCGCGCGAGTTGGCAGACTTTATTTTGCTTACTTTAACATAATTTTTCATGGTGGGGCTAAGCCATTTCTTACCTACCCCAGCCATACCCTGGCGCTGGCACGTATGGGGCGGGCCATTCTGCACATGCGTTAAATGCGTTAAATATTTTAACGCAATTAATTCAAAAATGTAATTACCGCCGTTAACGCGATAATTTTGACAGCACTAATATATATATATATATATACACGTGTATATGTGTATATATATATATACGTGTATATGTGTATATATATTGTAGTTCCAAAATTCGTCGCACAGATAGCAAATAAGCTTGACTCGGACAAAATACGTCTCAGGATAGTTTGTTTTTTACTTACACAAAAATATATCAAATACAAACACATATTCTGTCAGGTCAAAAAACTATGTTGCTCGGTGCTTCTTTCTCCTTCTCACACCCCAATCACCGGCAGCTGACGTCGGCTATAACGTCTCGTAATCACGAACAGCTGCGGTCGTCTATGCCGTTAATTTCACACGGCTGGTTCCAATAAATTGTATACTAGCACTAACAACAAATAATAATATTCAAATATACATTTTAACATATGGCTCCTACATTTCCGGCCCCTAATTGGCTAGGCGGGGAGCATACCAATTACTAAAATACACTTATTAGGGCCATATAATCTAAACATAATTAAGCAACTGTAAGAACTTATATTCTTTTAATGGAAGTCCGTTTTTGTTTTCTTGGGGGTGGCCATCACACTGCTTCGAGAAGCAGACAGAGCTTCGTGATCGGTCTCACTAAGACACTGGTCTTGGTCTTCACGCTGACGCTGCGTACAGCGCCTTTGGCGTCTGACATAGTCTTAAGGACTCATCCCATCAAGTACTCTACTCCGACGTTGGTAAAGGGGGGTTCATCTGGCAATACACGATCTTTGGGCAGGTTGGCCATTTTCTGCTCTGACTCAACATCTGGAATTGTGAGCGGAAGGAGGAACCTATTGCGGTGAGCACGTTGCACGTTGTAACTTCCGGTTGTTGTTGTTTTCATCTCCGGGTATCCCGTGTGCCTGTTCTGTTGCTGATAGCTTATTAACTTAAACTTAATCGATCGTTTTAAAACTCTTGATCACGGCAACTGCCTGACGTTGTAATCACACGTTACTACAGCTTAAGCACTCACAACTCTCCTTCTCTTAGCGACTGTAACTCCACAGTTGCCTACACTCTTTTCGGGTTTGCTAACGGTAGCTACTTTAGCTTGATAGCTAGCCATGGCTCTTTCCCCACCTTCTGGTGCTATTTCCTGCTCTTCCTGTCTCATGTTTGGTTACTTCCCGGCCTCCCTTACTGGTAAGGATACATGTGTTAAATGTAGTATAGTTGTTAGGTTGGAGGCGGGAATCATAGCCATAGAAGCCCGGCTCCGCATCTTAGAAAGTAACTCAGTTAAAGTAAAGCCCATGTTAGCATGTGCGGACCGGCAAAATGTAGCTCCTCTTAGCCGTCCCCCGGCAACTCCCGAGCAGCAGGGAGGCTGGGTGACTGTTCAGAAGGGGCATAACGCGAAACCCGCAGGTCCCCACCAACCCGTTCACGTATCTAACAGATATTCCCCACTCAGCGAGACACCCGCTGAGAAGCCAACTCTGGTTATTGGTAGCTCTATTATGAGACACGTGAATTTAGAGACCGAAGCCTCCACAGTCACATGCATTCCGGGGGCCAGAGCGGGCGACGTTGAGGCGCATCTTAAACTGCTGGCTAAAGATAAACGTAAATACAGTAGGATTGTTATTCACGTCGGTGGTAATGATGTTCGTTTACGCCAATCAGAATGCACAAAACTTAATGTGGAGTCGGTGTGTAGTTATGCTAAAACAATGTCGGACACCGTAATCTTCTCTGGTCCCCTCCCCAATCTGATCAATGATGACATGTATAGCCGCATGTCATCATTTCAGCGCTGGTTGTCTTGGTGGTGCCCAGCAAACAATGTGGGCTTCGTAAATAATTGGACAGCCTTCTGGGGAAAACCTGGTCTGATTAAGAGAGACGGCATTCATCCTACTTTGAAAGGTGCAGATCTCATTTCGGCAAACATTTCAGGGCTTTGTGGACGTAATCCATGACAAACTGGAGTTGAGACCAGGAGGCAGAGTCGCAGTCTTACACGCTTCTCTGCGCTCTCTCCTAGGCAGTCACCCATAGGAATCCCGAACCCAATAAAATACCCAATATTAGCGGTGTGTGTGTCTGCCCAAGGACAATTTAAGGTAAAACCTAATAGAGGTGTCATACATAATAACCTAATAAAAGTAAATGTAACAACTACTACAGTGCAACAAAACAGGAAGATTAAATGTGGTCTCTTAAACATAAGATCTCTAGCATCTAAAGCAATATTGGTAAATGATTTAATATCAGATTATAATATTGATATATGCTGTCTCACTGAAACTTGGTTGAGACATGAAGAATATGTCAGCATAAATGAGGCCACTCCACCCAGCCATGTCAACACTCATATTGCTCGAGGCACGGGCCGAGGAGGTGGAGTTGCAGCAATCTTTGACTCAAGTTTACTTATCAATACTAAACCAAAATGTAATTATACCTCTTTGAAAGCCTCGTTTTTAGTCTTACGCATCCGACCTGGAAAACTTTGCAGCCAATCTTATTTGTTACAGTGTATCGTGCACCAGGTCCTTATTCAGAATTCTTATCAGAATTCTCTGAGTTTTTATCAACTTTGGTTCTTAAAACAGACAAAGTAATTATCGTAGGTGACTTTAATATTCATGTTGACGATGATAAAAATAGCCTTACTGTTGCATTTAACTCTATATTAGATTCTGTTGGTTTCTGTCAGAGTGTAAATAAACCAACCCACTGTTATAATCACACTCTCGACCTTGTTCTGACTTATGGTATTGAAATTGAGCAACTATTAGTCGAACCGCATAATCCTGCTTTATCCGACCATTTCTTAGTAACTTTTGAAGTACTGTTACTAGACTACAAAGCATTAGTCAAAAGCTCTTGCAGCAGAAACCTATCTGTTAGTGCTATAGCCACATTTAAGGAAGAGATTCAACCAATACTTAACTCGATAGCATGTCTGCGTGTAGGGGAGGAAACTTATACAAAATGTACACCACCCCAAATTGATCATGTTGTTGATAGTGCTACAGATGCGCTGCGAATAAAATTAGATTCTGTTGCTCCTTTGAAAAAGAAGAAAATAAAACAACATAGATTAGCTCCATGGCATAATGCCGAAACCCGCAAAATAAAGCAAAAGTCTAGACAACTTGAAAGGATATGGCGTTCCACTAAACTTGAAGAATCTCGTTTAATTTGGCATATTACTCTCAATGAATATAAGAAAGCACTGCGTAAAGCGAGAGCAGCCTACTACTCTTCATTAATAGATGAGAATAAGAATAATGCAAGATTTCTTTTCAGCACTGTAGCCAGGCTGACAGAGAGCCACAGCTCGATTGAGCCTTCTATTCCCTTAGCACTCAGTAGTAATGATTTTATGTGCTTTTTTAACGATAAAATTGTTACTCTTAGAAACAAAATTAATGACCTCTTGCCTTCGACCAGTATAGTGTTATCAACAGCTCCCGGAATCGTAAGTTCTAATATTACACTAGATAGTAAACTAGAATGCTTTTCAGCCATTAACCTTGAACAATTACATTCAATGATTCTCTCTTCTAAACCATCAACGTGTATGTTAGACCCAATTCCAACTAAGCTGTTGAAGGAAGTTTTTCCATTAATTAGCACTTCTTTATTAAATATTATGAATATGTCTTTATTATCAGGCTATGTTCCACAATCATTCAAAGTAGCAGTGATAAAACCGCTTCTTAAAAAGCACAACCTCGATCCAGAGGTTTTAGCCAACTATAGACCTATTTCTAATCTTCCGTTCCTCTCAAAAATTCTTGAGAAAGCGGTCGCAAAACTGTTGTGTGATTACTTAAAAAACAATGATTTATTTGAAGATTTTCAGTCTGGCTTTAGAACACATCATAGCACAGAGACAGCTCTGGTTAAAGTCACAAATGATATTCGAATAGCCTCAGACAAGGGACTTGTCTCTATTCTTGTTTTGCTCGATCTTAGTGCTGCATTTGATACTATCGACCATGATATCCTATTGCAAAGACTAGAGCACTTAGTTGGCATACAGGGAACTGCTTTAGGCTGGTTCAGGTCCTATCTATCTGAACGCTCTCAGTTTGTACGTGTTAACGATGAATCTTCCACGCAAACCAAAGTTAGCCATGGAGTGCCACAGGGCTCAGTGCTCGGACCTATTTTGTTCACATTATATATGCTTCCGTTAGGCAATATTATAAGGAATCATTCTGTAAACTTTCATTGTTATGCGGATGATACTCAACTATATTTATCAATCAAGCCTGATGAAATTAATCATCTAAATAAAATTCAAGACTGCCTTAAGGACTTAAAAACGTGGATGACCTTAAACTTTTTGATGTTAAACACGACCAAAACTGAAGTTATTGTACTTGGCCCGAAGAATCTACGAAACAAATTATCTAAAGACATACTAACTATGGATGGCATTAATTTGGCCTCCAGTGAGACTGTAAGGAATCTTGGTGTTATATTTGATCAGGATTTATCCTTTAACGCCCACATAAAATCAATTTCAAGGACCGCCTACTTCCATCTACGTAACATTGCAAAAATCAGGCATATCTTGCCTCAAAACGATGCAGAGAAACTAGTCCATGCATTTGTTACTTCTAGGCTGGATTATTGTAACTCTTTATTATCAGGGAGTACCAAGAAGTCAATCAAGTCGCTTCAGCTGATTCAAAATGCTGCGGCTCGTGTACTAACCAGAGTTATAGAACACAGGATAGAATTTAAAATTCTTCTTCTCGCCTACAAAGCCCTTAATGGGCAGGCGCCATCTTACCTTAAAGAACTCATTATACCCTACTGTCCTACTAGGGCATTGCGTTCCAAGAATGCAGGGTTGTTGGTTGTTCCTAGAATCTTTAAAAGTACAATGGGAGCCAGAGCCTTTTCTTATCAAGCTCCACATTTGTGGAATCAGCTTCCAGTTTGTGTTCGGGCGGCAGACACCCTATCCGTTTTTAAGAGTGCGCTTAAGACCTTCCTTTTTGATAAAGCTTATAGTTAGGGCTGATTAGATTCAGCCCCTAGTTTTGCTGATATAGGCTTAGTTTGTCGGGGGACATCTTACTTCTTCCTTCTCTCTGTCTATACCCGTGTACACTCATGTTCCGATTAACCCAGCTTCCCCAAATGTCTTTCTTTTTGGTGTCTATATACGCTGGGATCCGGAGTCATGGATGATCCTGCGGTCCTGTGTCCTGGATCGTGAGCGCTGGATCTTGAGTCGTGGCTGTGGTCCTGGATCATAGGTCCTGGATGGATATCCTCGTGGATTCATCTTCCTAATATACACACATGCATTTCCAAACATTTGGACTACCTATGTTGCAAATGTATTATCTTTTCAATTTACACACGGCATCTATTGCACGTCTGTCCGTCCTGGGAGAGGGATCCCTCCTCTGTTGCTCTCCCTGAGGTTTCTCCCATTTTTCCCTTTAAACTGGGTTTTCTTTGGAAGTTTTTCCTTGTACGATGTGAGGGTCTAAGGACAGAGGGTGTCGTATTGTCATACTGATATTCTGTACACACTGTGAAGACCACTGAGACAAATGTAACATTTGTGATATTGGGCTATATAAATAAACATTGATTGATTGACTGCTGTCCAGCCTTGGCATGTAGTCTCCTGCACACTGTACAATCAGTTATGATCCTTCTTACTGCTGCGTTAGCCTTTGGAATCCAGTACTTCTGCCTTAACTTTGAGAGTGTATGATTCCTGCCTCCATGTCCAACTTCTCTGTGGATGTGTTGCAAAAGGAGAGTAGCGACACGTTGGTTCTTAGAGAGGATGAGGGGGCGCTTAGCCTCCTCTGGCATAGCAGAGTTGTTTAGCCGTCCACCTACTCTAAGTACGCCGTCTTCCAGAACAGGATCCAATCTGCTGAGTGGACTACTCATCTTAACATGTGTCTGTCCTTTCTCCAAAGCTTTGATCTCCTCCAGATATGCCTGCCTTTGGCTGAAGCGAACAAGCGCTTTTTCAGCTAACTCCAAATGTTCCACGGTGAGCAGATTTTTGTTTAGTGTGGCTCTGCATTTCTTCATCTGCTGCTTAAGAAAGGTTTCTTGATTTGCAGGGTTGTCTTCTGACTTAATACAGGCGGCTTGGGACTCTTTCCTTTTTCCAATGAGTTGCAGCAGCAGATCTTTAATCCGGAGAAACCATCCCACTGCTCTCTTCAGCTTACACCATTTTGAATAATGATCAATGAGCTTGTTCACTGTGGCAACTCCTTCGTCTATTATTGTAAGACAGACTGCAGGTGCCTTCTTTACCTCATCGTCATCTTCCAGTACGTTGCTTGACAGATCTGGTCTTTCTGGCCACTCACTTTCATTTTTCCACAGGAAACGTGGGCCTTGTATCCAGTTCTTATTTTGGATAAAACTCTCCTCCACCTCGGGTGTTGTTTTGCTTCCTCCATCCTGTGCTGTTCTTCTTAGTGCATATGATGCACAGCTGGGAGACGAGGTAGCACCAAACAGATGCACTGTCATTCTGTAGTCTTCCATCGGTTTGTCCAGATCACCATCCTGCCACCATAGGAAACGCAGAAGCTCAGCATCTTGGTCAGGGACTTTGACCTGGTAGAACATCGCCTCAATGTCGGCCATCAAAGCAATAGGCTCTTCTCTGAACCTCAAAAGGACACCAACAAGGGAGTTTGTGAGGTCAGGTCCTTGTAGCAGCTGATCGTTAAGTGAGGTTCCTTGATATGTGGAGGTGCAGTCGAACACTACTCTTATCTTGTTTTTCTTTGGGTGGTAGAGACCGTGATGAGGTATGTACCACACACGTCCATCTTCTCGGCTTAACTGTTCTATGGGGATTTTGACAGCGTAGCCTTTTGCTATTATACCAGTCATGAAGTCCTTGTAATCCTTGTACAGGTCCGGGTCTTTTCTGAGCTTTCTTTGGAGACTTGCGGCACGCTGCTTTGCCATGCAGCGGTTGTTTGGCATTTTGGCTGTCTCGTTTCGCAATGGTAAGCCAATGCAGTAGTGCCCATCCCTTAACTCTGCAGATTTTACCACTGATCGCATGAACTGATGATCCTCCTGGGACATCTCTTCTTTGTCTTCACAGCTGAGTTCTGAGAAGTCTGTGTTATATTGCTTGATCAACAGTTCCTCTATGTTAGCTATGGAGATGTGGTTGGCTGTAATGTGGCTCACAACTCCATCGCTGCCTTGCTGCCATCATCTGTCTTCATCGGCCCATTCACTACCCATCCAAGGGCAGTCTTAACTGCATAGGGCCCGTCTCCGATGCTGTTTATCACCTGCCATGGCTCCAAAGCTTTAGGGGTGTTGGTTCCTATAAGCATGGTGACTTCTCCTATTATCTTCGGGATTTTCACCTCTTTCAGATATGGCCACTTCTTTAGGTCTTCCTGCAGGGGGATGTTTTCTTTCTTGACCGGTATATCTTTACATGTAAAAACCTTAGGGAGTTCAATGTACTTCCTTTCTTCAAGTCCACACACTTCCAGGTCCGACAAGATACAACTTTGGGCTGGCTTCTCCTGACCCATAGTTCTGAGTAGGATCGTAGTTTTCTTCCCTCGAACGTTCAGCTGTGTCTTCAGTGATTCAGTGCAGAAAGTCGCCGTACTTCCTGGATCCATGAAGGCATACGTCTCCACAACCTTCTCACTTTTAATGGACTTGACTTTTACCGGTACTATAGCCAGTACACATTCTCCGGCCCCAGTGTATCCACATGTTTCCTGCGTCAGTGACACGAGACCATTTGAGATGTTCTCATCTGGCTTTCTAAATGTAGCACTGTCCTTCTCAACATGCAGAATTCCTGGGTGTCTTAGGGAGCAGACTTGACAGGTCATCCTTTTATTGCAGTTTCTGCTAAGGTGTCCCTGTGTAAGACATCCAAAACAGAGGCCTTTAGCTTTCAGAAACTCAATCCTGTCTTTCGGTTGTTGCTCTTTGATGCTTCTGCAGGAATCGAGTGTGTGGTCTCTATGGCAGAACAAACAGGGTTTTTGAAAGGCATTGACAGGATTTGTAGCTGAGGAGCTGTACTTTAAGTTTGAGGGTGGTGTTTTCTCTTCACTCATTGGAGCGACAGCTGTGGCAAAACTGCTTCCCCTTTGCCAGCCTGACTTCCAAGCTTTAGAGTCCGTGGCCGTAGCTTTTACTTTTCCCTCCGCAGTTGTCCTAGTATCATGCATGCTTCCAAAAAGGGGGTCGTTAGCCATTTGTGATTGTCTGTATATATACGTCACTAGGTCTGTAAACCTTGCTCTTCGTCCCTTTTTCTCTTGAACCTCGAAAGCAGCACTCCTCCATCTTTCTTTCACCTTGTATGGGAGCTTTGAGGCAACGACTCTCATGTTAGTTGGATTGTTCATTTCGTCCATATACTCTATGTCCTCCATGGCATTACGGCACGTAATCAGGAAAAGGGCATAGGCATTCAGAGCTTTGCCGTCTTCAGATCTGATCTGTGGCCACTTTAGAGCTTTATCCATATAGCAATTTTAAGTTCATCGCCATAATGTTTCTGGAGTAGAGCCCTGGCTTCTTTGTAGCCTCTCTGTGGTGCCATGTGCTCACAACTGCGGACGAGCTCTTGAGGTTCCCCTCCGGTGAACTGTTCCAAGTAGTACAATTTATCGCTGCTGCTCTCTGCCTTGCTGTCGATGACATGGTTGAAGGCTCTTATAAAGGACTTGTAGGTGAGCGGGTCTCCCTTGAACACAGGCAAGTCTCGTTTAGGAAGATAAGACAGGTTATGCTGCCTTACCAGCATCTCTGTAATCTGACTTTGACGCTGCATCACATCATAGCTGTCCCTCTCCTCTCCTCTACGGTGACCTTCTCTGGGGCCCGGTCCGTGTGCTGCATCAGGAGCTCCATCCTGCTTGACTCTGTTGGGCGTGGCATGACAGTTCCTTTTAGCAGGTGTGCTGAGGCAAGTTTCTCACCATATTTAGCTGGTTTTGGAGCAGTTCTGGATCCGGTGCCAGATGTCTCTGACTTGCCATGACGTTGGCTGCGTTTGAGGTAGCTGTTCATACCATCCTGCTGGTCTTCATACCCGTCAAGCACCTTTAACTTTGCATCACATTCAGCTACAGCTGCATCCATCTCTAATTGTTCTTTTTGAGCTTTGAGCTGCTGGAGTTGCTTTGCTTGCTGCTGGAGCTGTTTTGCTTGCTGCTCTATTAGAGAGGCTTCTTCTATCTCAAGGGCCTGCTTCTTCTTTAAAGATGCTGCTCGAGCTAGCAGTACTGCCTTTTCAGCCTTGGCTCTCCTGCGAGCAGAAGAAACAGTAGAGGAAGCCATTGTACGGTTACTGGCTCTGGAGGCGCTGTCTTCAGGCCTGATATCATCTACTTCAGACGAGCAGGCTTCCTCTTCATGGTCCTCTTTTGTGCCTTCGCGTACTCCTTTAATCCATTTTTCAGTTATATGTACAAACTGTTCAATGTTTGCTGACTTGGGATTAAACCAGTGTAGCTGGTCTTCAGACACCTCCTCTTCAGGTAAGAGAGTTACAAACTCTTGTTAATGTCATTAAACTGTCCATATAATTTAGCAAATTCATTCAGGATTTCTTCTTCCACTTTATCCACATTGCTAACATTTTCTTTAAGACGTTTCAGTTCATTAACCTTCTTGGTGAGCTGGCCCAGCTTCGCTCTCCTTAATCCATTTAGCCTGTGGAGCCTCTCCTCTTTGGCCTTTAGCTCCCTCTTGTGGCTCCTTTCGGTTAGTTCTTCCATGGCTCTTTCAAATTAAACTTATACAGTGCTTAAACTCAACTGAAGGTGTCCAACAGTAAACGCTTCGTTTTTATAGAAAATGTCTTTGTTGCACTGTCTTTCTTAAAGAACAACTTATTTAAATGTCTTTTACAAACGAAAAGCAAAGGTAATCAGCTGGTAGTTGAAATCAGCTGATCCATTCAGTATCCCTCTTCTGTGTAGCGATCTCCCATCCGTCTTCAAACATTAACATAACAGGCCACTTCACCGTCTTTTGTTCCTCGGATGTCCCACTTAATGCGCCGATCTCCGTGTGTGGAAGAGCAGTCTTTATCTTCTCCTTTCATGCGACGCCGTCACTGGAATCCCTCCTTCATAGCTCGGCTTCTCCAGAGCGTAGTTTTTTGACAAATGTAGTTCCAGTAATCCAAAATTCGTCGCACAGATAGCAAATAAGCTTGACTCGGACAAAATACGTCTCAGGATAGTTTGTTTTTTACTTACACAAAAATATATCAAATACAAACACATATTCTGTCAGGTCAAAAAACTATGTTGCTCGGTGCTTCTTTCTCCTTCTCACACCCCAATCACCGGCAGCTGACGTCGGCTATAACGTCTCGTAATCACGAACAGCTGCGGTCGTCTATGCCGTTAATTTCACACGGCTGGTTCCAATAAATTGTATACTAGCACTAACAACAAATAATAATATTCAAATATACATTTTAACATATGGCTCCTACATTTATATATACATACGTGTCAGGGTTTCCGCTAGGATTTTTTCTCGCCGGTCAAATGTCCGGGCAGAATTTATTTTACCGGACTAATTTGAAACTTACCGGTCATATTTCAATAATAATAATAATAGTTGTGTAGCAGAGTTTCCGTTAGCAGGTAATTACCGGACTATGAGCAGATATGCTTCAGTTTAAAACTCAGTTCACGGGGCTCATTTTTATATTGCTTCAGTTTATAATCGTAACAGATCGAAAAATTCAGATTCATTTTTCAATAAATGATTCCACAAACAACAAACAACATAATTATTACATTCAAACAAACTACTTGTAGTAGATAACGTACATTATTCAGAAGTTTACATCAACTTTGAATAATAACACGGGATAAACGGATCCTCTCCCTCCCTCTCTCTCCTGACAGCACGTCAGTTTCTCATGCAGCTCCTGCAGCCCGCTAAACAGAGGGCGGGGCTTCAGGTGCTCATGCAGAGCTGCGTGTCTCGGTCAGACTCAGCAGCTGATCTGATCTCTCTCTCGCGTCCGGTTACACTTCACTCGCGTTCATGTCCATATGGATCAGATCCACCTCTCCTGATCGGCCTTTATAGAGAGCACCGATCAAACTATTAAGAGTGAATATCGGCCGATAATGACCGGCGGCCGATCGATCGGAGCCTCCCTAATTATTACCAGACATTTTGACCGTCAGGTTTTGAATTTACCGGTTTTTTATACATTTTACCAGCTAAAAACCGGTAATTACTGGCTAACGGAAACCCTGATACGTGTATATGTGTATATATATATATATATACATACGTGTATATGTGTATATATATATATATATACATACGTGTATATGTGTATATATACACGTGTATATATTATACACATACTAATTGTGGAATAAGCTTTGGTGCGCTTTGTCACCAATCCTGTTTGTAATATACATGGATCGGATTTCGAGGCGTAGTTGTGGGGGGGGGGGTCTGCAGTTCGGTGGACTAAGGATTGCACCACTGCTTTTTGCAGATGATGTGGTTCTGATGGCTTCATCGGTCTGCGACCTTCAGCACTCACTGGATCGGTTCGCAACCGAGTGTGAAGCGGCTGGGATGAGGATCAGCACCTCCAAATCTGAGGCCATGGTTCTCAGCAGGAAACCGATGGACTGTCCACTCCAAGTAGGGAATGAGTCCTTACCCCAAGTGAAGGAGTTCAAGTATCTCGGGGTCTTGTTCTCGAGTGAGGGATCAATGGAGCGTGAGATGGGCCGGAGAATCGGAGCAGCGGGAGCGGTATTGCAGTCGCTTTACCGCACCGTTGTGACGAAAAGGGAGCTGAGCCGGAAGGCAAAGCTCTCTGTCTACCGGGCCATTTTCGTTCCTACCCTCACCTATGGTCATGAAGGATGGGTCATGACCGAAAGAACGAGATCGCGGATACAAGCGGCCGAGATGGGTTTCCTCCGCCGGGTTTCCTCCGCCGGGTGGCTGCTGTCTCCCTTAGAAATAAGGTGAGAAGTTCGGTCATCAGGGAGGAACTCGGAGTTGAGCCGCTCCTCCTTCGCGTCGAAAGAAGCCAGTTGAGGTGGTTCGGGCACCTAGTTAGGATGCCACCTGGGCGCCTCCCTAGGGAGGTGTTCCAGGCACGTCCAGCTGGGAAGAAACCAAGGGGTAGACCTAGGACCAGGCGGAGGGATTATATCTCTTCGCTGGCCTGGGAGCGCCTTGGGATCCCCCAGTCAGAGCTGGTTGATGTCGCCAGGGAAAAGAAAGTTTGGGGCTCTCTGCTGGAACTTCTACCCCCGAGACCCGACCACGGATAAGCGGGAGAAGATGGATGGATGGATCAACAGGCTGGACATAATGTAATTCACTTTCACAATCATTGTAAACATCTAGGGCCAGAACTTTCTTTAGTTCACCTTACTGTTGTTCTGTTTATACATGTTATTCTTATATCCTTGTGTGACCTGTACCTGTCCTGTGTGTTTTCCTTATTGCTAATTATTATTATCTTATTGTCACCCAGGCAAGAGGAAACGAGGAGGAGAGGATCGGGCCCAGCAGGAACGGCACCATGACTGGGCAGCCGACGTGGCCCGTCTCCTCCCTGATACTTCAAAAAACCTTAATAGTTATTGTACATATTATATATTTTTTATCTAGTTAATTTTTAAATGCAACATTTGTACTTCCTTGTTTATTTATTTTCTTTAAAATGTTCATTTTATATTTACAATTCCATGTATATTTATGCTGGCTGCAATACAGTTTTACATTTTTTTTTTTTATTGTTTAATGGCATGCCTTTTTGATACAACATTTGTATTTTTATACTGCCATCAATAAAGTACTTCTTTGACTTATCTTATCTCTTGTTGATAATGAATGGCACCCAACATAAAAAAATCATAAACATACATGCATTTATAAAGCAATAACAAACACCATCAGTTAGGAAAAAGCCCCTTACTTTTAAGAGATTTAAAGCAAGAAATTGAGTTTGCTAGCTTGAGGTCCTACTCTAAAACATTATTACATGTTTATTTTGTAATAGTATTAAGAATACATGATAAATACATAATACATGTAGAAATTGCTCAATTGTAATACCCTCGTTCTACTAGACTCAAACAACACATTCCTTATATATTTCAAAGACGAGAGAACAAAATAAACCTATAACCCATTCAAGCAAGCTTTTAACATGTCTAGAAGAAAGATTGAGGTTATATTTAATATATTATTTTATGTTGTGGATACTTTAGTCTCAGTAGTAATACAAATGCCACTTCAATCTCATTAGTATGCAGAAAAAGTGACAGGTCGCCCCGCCCCTTTTCGACCGGAAGTCCCGCCTTATTTGACCGGAAGTCCCGCCTTTTTATTTTTATTTTGAAACCGGAAGTCCCGCCTCGTTCGACCGGATGTCCCGCCCCCGCTTCCGGCGGATGTCCCGCCCCCGCTTCCGGTTTTCAAAATAAAAATAAAAAATAAATTAAAATTAAAAAAATGAGAAAAATAAAATGCCGTTGTTTTCAATCAATTAATATGCCTAGGATATATGTCCCGCCTCCTTACCACTTCCTGTGTGGTTAATCCTGTATACAGTATCGAATGTAACTTACAAATACTTGCAAATAACATGAAATTAATCAAAAGTAAGGCATCTTAAAAACATATATTTAAACCTCTCTGTTTTTGCAAACAGGACATGACAGGACATGACAGGACATGAGGGGAGAGAACATATGGTGGAGGAGGGGGAACACACACACACACACACACACACACACTTTCCCCGCCCCTCACCCTCTCCCTCTATCTAAATAAAAAGCCATCGTCTTTAGTCACTCTTAAATATTTTTCAAGTCGAGAGAAAATGGCCAAGAGACGTCTTGATATGAATTTAATCAGCGAGACACCGGTGACAACTTACAGCCATCCGTTGGGTGCTCCAAATCAAAGTAAAGCATATAAAAAACAGATATTTTAAAAAGTCAGCCTTTTTTGCTAAAGGATAAGGGAGGGGGAAAACCCCAAACCCCCTATGGAGAAGTCATAAACCCCCTATGGAGACAAGCATGTTGTAAACAGAGGGGAGGTAGGTAATATACTTAAATATATATAGAAAGTCAGAGAATATTTATCAGAGGATAACGCATATACATTTGTACAAGTCGACACGGGTGCATTTTGTTAAGAAAACAGAGTTTTCGTACTCAGACCGCTGCAACAGCAGATCTCTGCGATATGCAGTCGCTGTCCGAATATAATGATGGCTTTAATTATTTGTTAACAGTCATAAATGTATTTAGAAAAACCTGTGCTCAAACATTAAAAAGAAAAAGAAGGGTAAGGTTACCAAAGCTTTTTGATACAGTTTTAACACACAGCGAGATCCCTAAAAAGTTACAAACAGCTGAGGGGAAAGAATTCTTTAATAAAGTTTTTCAAAACTTGTTGAAGAAAAACGGTATACAACATTATATATAACCGCCATTGACATAAAGGCATGTATGGTAGAAAGATTTAACCGTACGCTGAAAACTAAAATGTGGAGGTATTTTACAGCTAAAAACACTCCTAGACCTATGATAGTGTTTTTTATGTATGACAACTCTACAACTGGTAGAAAGTTAAGTACTTTTTCTGAGCAGATTATCTTTAAGACTGTGACTCTTAACTAACCAACCCCCGAGAGACAGACATACTCATCCACTTTTCAACGTATTTTGTTTTTGTCTTTCTCGCTTTTTTTTCCATTATATTTTTGGAAAAAACTACATAGTGATTGCTAGCAAAAATACAACATGCAACTAATACATTATACAATATTACGACTTTTGGCGATATTTTCAACACAATATACTTGTACCTTTTTTTTTTTTTGTAGGACTTCAAGATATGTTGCATGTCATGCATAAACACGGTGTCATCTTTCTTGAAACTGATGTGCTGTCCGTTTTACAAACAAGTTATGTTTATGCTTCTTCATCCTATGAATGTTCCTCCCCCGTCCCTCTTCACAATAACAATCAAGGTGGATCTGTGAAATGAAACACCTCTTCCCAAAGCGTGACTACCCTATTGAGGGCATGCGTCTAGGGCAGTAGGGTCTAAATCGATGGGCCAGATATACTAACATGCAGAACGTACGGTATGTTTGAAAAAGACTAACCATTTATCCAGTTCAAGCTGTCTTTAAGATGTGACATCGCGCTCTGACTATTTCCCATAAAATCGTGACAAACTATTACTTGTTCTTACATTTGACCTCTTGCTGCTTGGTTGAAAATGATAGATGAAAAAGAACTTTTTAAAAAGAGTCAAACCACAAATGTTTTAAGATTGTTACAAAATGTAAAAAATAAAAAAGGTCTGGAGACAAAATTAATTCAGGTGACTCTGGCTTTATTAGGACAACAGACATATAATACAAATGGGTTAGGGATTAAATATAACCATCGTGGACTTAATAGTCTAACAAAATACTTTTATCTGAATACATGTTCTTTTTAAGAGCACTTTTTGAAATTATTTATTTATTATTTCAGTGGAACAATCCAGTGTTTGTTAACATTAACGCTTTCTTCTCTTTTTCTTGTGTTACTAAGATACTTTTAAACACACTTTGGTGTATGCAACACTTGTTCAGATAAAACAAGGTTTTTCTTTTCTGATAAACTTACATATTTTAGTTATTTTATGTTACCAAGATACTTTGAGATACACCCTGATGTACACAACACTTAACAAAGGGTATAATATGAAGTAGTTGGTAAGGAAGGGGTTTTTCTTTAAGGGTGCAAAACTTTTAGAACGGGGTAAAATATTAATTAATTTGTATTGAATTGAGTTTTCTTTTTTGATTTTCAACATACTCTATATGACTTTTACATATTTCTGACGTACTATACTTTTTTTTTTTGACTTTTTTCTGTAGAATCTTGACAAAACTATTACTTGTTCTTAAATGATGACCTATTGCTGGAGATGAGATGAAAAAGCTACAACGCTTAAAGAACTTTTTTCTAAAAAACTCTCAACTCTACACTGACTCCCCCCACTCAACGCAATAAGTCCCACCCCACTCAGCAAACCATCTAAAACGAAGGACCCCATCAAGACGACCGTTGAAAACTAGCCATGGATCTGAGAAAAACCAAGTCTGATGTAGCCTACCCTTATTATCACCAGGATAATGGATATGGGCTTAATGACTGGATGGTACAAAGTAGGGGAGAGGATGTTCCCGAAGAAGAGCTCTCCTCTATATGTAATAGTATTGTAAACGAAACATTTAAAGTGGTCCCGGAATCTTCATTTTTCAGAAACATTCTGTAACATTACCGAAGAAATTACACTTACTCTTTTTCTTGTGTTACCAAGATACTTTTAGATACAGTTTGGTGTCTGAAAACTGAAACTGGGTGAATATAAAGTAATTTATAAGGAATTCGGATTCTTTTAAAGGCAGATTTTGGCTTTTTTCTCTTGCCAAGATACTTTTAGACACACTTTGAGGGATGCAAAACCTTAAAACTAGAAAATGAAGTACAGTCTGATTAGATTTTTTCTTAAAGACTGTTTCTCTAAAAGGTAAGTTTGTGATTTTAACAATTTTCCCTGACACTTGGCAGATTTGTGTGTAATTCTCTCACAAAGGAACTGTAAGATACACTTTTTATGTATGCAAAACCTTAAACTTTTTTTTTTTTTTTGAAAATAAAATACTTTGTCTGAATACATTTTCTTTAAAGGCACTTTTTTTATTTTAACGCTATTTCAGTGGAAAAATACAGTTTTGTTGACATCAAGGCTTTTTTTCTCTTTTCTTGTGTTACTAAGATACTTTAGACACACTTTGATGTATGCAACACTTGTTCAGTTAAACAATGTGTTTTTTTTTCTGATAAACTTACATATTTTAGTTATTTTATGTTACCAAGATACTTTGAGATACACCCTGATGTACGCAACACTTAACAAAAGGGTATAATATGAAAGTACTTGGTAAGGAAGGGGTTTTTCTTAAGGGTGTAAAACTTTAGAACAGGGTAAAATATTCATTAAATTGTATTGAATTGAGTTTTCTTTTTTGATTTTCAACATACTATTTGTACACAATGACTTTTCCATATTTCTGATAAACTATACTTTTTCCGTAAAATCATGACAAACTATTACTTATTCTTAAATTTCACCTATTGCTGGAGATGAGATGAAAAGCTACAACGCTTAAAGAACTTTTTTTCTAAAAACTCTCAATTCTATAATTGACTCCCCCATTCAACGCAATGAGCCCCACCCTCCACTCAACACATCTTCTAAAACGAAGGACCTCACTAAGACGATCGTTGTAAACTAGCCATGGAGCAGAGAAAGCCAAGACTCCCCCCGCGAGTTGCAGTCAGGAACAGAGTCCACCAGCGACACCACCATGTGGGAAACCCGAATCTTGCAGTACTACTGCTGCTGATGCTACTCCTCGGGTCAAGAAGTCTCGGTTTAGGGACACAGTGAAATCGGAATTGTTTTTATATTCTGGAGATGGTGATGTATCGGTACAGAAAATAAATCTGCAAAGAATGCCGACGCAGTAACCCCGACCAGAGGCAACACGATTGTCGGAATGACATGCCCGATTTCTTCTTCAGAAACAATTACAAAGCGTTAATGAAAAGACTTTGGCTCGCCGACTTCGTTGCAGTGATTGACCAGAGTCTTATTGAAAAAGGCATTTGCGAGGATAAACTGAGGATAGGACGCGCTTCGGAAGCCTTTCTGCACAAGCTTGTAAAATGCAGATGCCTCAAGGAGAGACTTGAATATCCATACAGAGTTGGATGGAGAAGAAGAAGAAGAAGAAGACTAACAAACAGCAGTCGGATGGAGAAGAAGCCAGGGACTTGTTCAATGCAGTGACTTTTTTCTTTAAGTAAAATAAAAATGGGAAACTACTATGCAAAACGCTCTGTATATATTGATCATAATGTAGTCCTTACCCGTTTAATAAGTGTGATGATGGGGACGATTGAAAACAGAATGAGTAGTGACCCCCGTGTAAGCAGAATGGCTGAAGTTTGTAAACTAGAAGACATTTTGGATATCGTTCGTTCTGGCAGTACTATTCCGGGTCATTGGGAAATGATTGTAAACGAAACATTTAAAGTGGTCCTGGAATCTTCATTTTCCGAAACATTCTGTAACATTATCTCAGAAATGAAACAAACATCAACAGTGTATCATGTGCTCTCATTGTATGCTCTGTTTGTAGATGTAATGCATCTTTGCGTCGAAAACAGCATAGACGTGAATATTTTGACTGAAGTGAAAAAACTCCATCACGATATCTCCAGTAATATGGGGAATTCTAAGCTGGAGACTGTCCTGGGGATGCTACAATCAGTATAACTATTGATTTTGCGTGTGAAAAAAATAAAAAAAGTGGTTTTTTACATCTAAAAACTGTTGTCATCATTTTAGCAAGGGGAGCGTGTCTGATACATGTGTATTACAGTCCTTCTTGTTGTGTTTTTCAGTGTTTTCTGTGTGTCTGTACACACAAAGCACGCGTCATTATCTACTTTTCAGCTTTTATACACAAAGTGTATCTTTCGGTAACTTTCTCAGAGAATTTAAGCATAAATCTGTCAAATGTTCAAAACAGCCTTGTTTCACTGAAATACCCTCAAAATGACAAACTGCCATTATTACGAAATCTCCTCAAACAGAGTACTTTCTACAGATGAAGCCTTCCCACTCAACGCAATATGTCCCACCCACTCAGCAAATCATATAAAACTAAGGACGACCGTTCAAAACTAGCCATGGATCTGAGAAAAACCAAGTCTGATGTAGCCTGCCCTTATTATCACCAGGATAATGGATATGGGCTTAATGACTGGATGTTACAAAGTAGGGGAGAGGATGTCCCCGAAGAAGAGCTCTCGTCTATATCATATCCATGTAAGGTCTTTAGGACAAAAGAGGACCATGATAACATGACATATGAAGAATATCTTTCTTTAAAAGATGGTATTATAGATAACCTTTATAGAAACAGTATATCTCATACCACTCGCCAAGATCGCAAACGACAATTAGCAGAAAAGAATAGAAAAAGTAAAGAAAAACGAAGAAAAAGAAAAAACAACATGAAAAGGAGAAGAAAAATTAAAAGCAAACGCAGAATGCGAATGAAAAGAAAAGGGACCATAGGACGGAAAACTAAAAAGACAAAAAGAAGGAAGGTGAAAAGAAAAAGAAACAAAGTGAAGAAATTTAAACTAGAGGATGGTGTTGAAGAGCCATTACCGGATCATAATAATCTTATAGATCATCTCCCGCTAACCGACTGCTGCGAATGTGTTGAACAAATACCAAAAGCAATGTCAAAAAACAGAGCATACAATGAAAGCACATGATACACTATAAATGTTTCGTTTACAATACTATTACTATATATGAAAGCAAAAAAATAAAACACATTTTCATTGTGTAATGGTTGTTTAATTGAAAAAACACAACATTCAACACAATTCATAGAAAACATATTACATTTTACCAAGTTAATGTCGTAGTGCATACAAGGTAATAGACTTAACGATTTGCACTGCTGCTTCTCTCCGCGTTTCATTGACAGTGATCGGTTTGTCGTTCAATTCACACAGCCCAAGTAGATGTTTAGGGGTCTCTTGGAAGTATACGAAAGCATTTTTTATATCAGATAAATGCATTAACATCACATGTAAATTCTCTATCCTTTCACCCGCAACGATTATAATCTGCTTTGCTTCTTCTTCGGTTTCTCCATTATTAGCTCTGAATGTAATCCTTTCTGGGGCTTCTTGTGCTTCTTGTGGTCTGTTGAATACCTGGCGTAGGATTTGTTTAGCTGTAAGGACAGGTACCATATAATTGTCTTCAAAAGCTTTGTCTATGTCGTCACACGTTTTGGCATATCCTTCGCTGTAATGACAACCGACACTAGAATAGAGATCCTCCAACAGTCTTTTAATACATATTCTGGCACTGTCGCCAATTTGGGCAATTCCACAGTATCGCGCTTTTTCTCTCATTATACTGAAGCAAAGTTCTGCCATTGCTTTTGGTATTTGTTCAACACATTCGCAGCAGTCGGTTAGCGGGAGATGATCTATAAGATTATTATGATCCGGTAATGGCTCTTCAACACCATCCTCTAGTTTAAATTTCTTCACTTTTCAATTTTTCTTCTCCTTTTCATGTTGTTTTTTCTTTTTCTTCGTTTTTCTTTACTTTTTCTATTCTTTTCTGCTAATTGTCGTTTGCGATCTTGGCGAGTGGTATGAGATATACTGTTTCTATAAAGGTTATCTATAATACCATCTTTTAAAGAAAGATATTCTTCATATGTCATGTTATCATGGTCCTCTTTTGTCCTAAAGACCTTACATGGATATGATATAGACGAGAGCTCTTCTTCGGGGACATCCTCTCCCCTACTTTGTAACATCCAGTCATTAAGCCCATATCCATTATCCTGGTGATAATAAGGGCAGGCTACATCAGACTTGGTTTTTCTCAGATCCATGGCTAGTTTTGAACGGTCGTCCTTAGTTTTATATGATTTGCTGAGTGGGTGGGACATATTGCGTTGAGTGGGAAGGCTTCATCTGTAGAAAGTACTCTGTTTGAGGAGATTTCGTAATAATGGCAGTTTGTCATTTTGAGGGTATTTCAGTGAAACAAGGCTGTTTTGAACATTTGACAGATTTATGCTTAAATTCTCTGAGAAAGTTACCGAAAGATACACTTTGTGTATAAAAGCTGAAAAGTAGATAATGACGCGTGCTTTGTGTGTACAGACACACAGAAAACACTGAAAAACACAACAAGAAGGACTGTAATACACATGTATCAGACACGCTCCCCTTGCTAAAATGATGACAACAGTTTTTAGATGTAAAAAACCACTTTTTTTATTTTTTTCACACGCAAAATCAATAGTTATACTGATTGTAGCATCCCCAGGACAGTCTCCAGCTTAGAATTCCCCATATTACTGGAGATATCGTGATGGAGTTTTTTCACTTCAGTCAAAATATTCACGTCTATGCTGTTTTCGACGCAAAGATGCATTACATCTACAAACAGAGCATACAATGAGAGCACATGATACACTGTTGATGTTTGTTTCATTTCTGAGATAATGTTACAGAATGTTTCGGAAAATGAAGATTCCAGGACCACTTTAAATGTTTCGTTTACAATCATTTCCCAATGACCCGGAATAGTACTGCCAGAACGAACGATATCCAAAATGTCTTCTAGTTTACAAACTTCAGCCATTCTGCTTACACGGGGTCACTACTCATTCTGTTTTCAATCGTCCCCATCATCACACTTATTAAACGGGTAAGGACTACATTATGATCAATATATACAGAGCGTTTTGCATAGTAGTTTCCCATTTTTATTTTACTTAAAGAAAAAGTCACTGCATTGAACAAGTCCCTGGCTTCTTCTCCATCCGACTGCTGTTTGTTAGTCTTCTTCTTCTTCTTCTTCTCCATCCAACTCTGTATGGATATTTCAAGTCTCTCCTTGAGGCATCTGCATTTTACAAGCTTGTGCAGAAAGGCTTCCGAAGCGCGTCCTATCCTCAGTTTATCCTCGCAAATGCCTTTTTCAATAAGACTCTGGTCAATCACTGCAACGAAGTCGGCGAGCCAAAGTCTTTTCATTAACGCTTTGTAATTGTTTCTGAAGAAGAAATCGGGCATGTCATTCCGACAATCGTGTTGCCTCTGGTCGGGGTTACTGCGTCGGCATTCTTTGCAGATTTATTTTCTGTACCGATACATCACCATCTCCAGAATATAAAACAATTCCGATTTCACTGTGTCCCTAAACCGAGACTTCTTGACCCGAGGAGTAGCATCAGCAGCAGTAGTACTGCAAGATTCGGGTTTCCCACATGGTGGTGTCGCTGGTGGACTCTGTTCCTGACTGCAACTCGCGGGGGGAGTCTTGGCTTTTCTCTGCTCCATGGCTAGTTTACAACGATCGTCTTAGTGAGGTCCTTCGTTTTAGAAGATGTGTTGAGTGGAGGGTGGGGCTCATTGCGTTGAATGGGGGAGTCAATTATAGAATTGAGAGTTTTTAGAAAAAAAGTTCTTTAAGCGTTGTAGCTTTTTCATCTCATCTCCAGCAATAGGTGAAATTTAAGAATAAGTAATAGTTTGTCATGATTTTACGGAAAAAGTATAGTTTATCAGAAATATGGAAAAGTCATTGTGTACAAATAGTATGTTGAAAATCAAAAAAGAAAACTCAATTCAATACAATTTAATGAATATTTTACCCTGTTCTAAAGTTTTACACCCTTAAAGAAAAACCCCTTCCTTACCAAGTACTTCATATTATACCCTTTTGTTAAGTGTTGCGTACATCAGGGTGTATCTCAAAGTATCTTGGTAACATAAAATAACTAAAATATGTAAGTTTATCAGAAAAAAAAACACATTGTTTAACTGAACAAGTGTTGCATACATCAAAGTGTGTCTAAAAGTATCTTAGTAACACAAGAAAAGAGAAAAAAAGCCTTGATGTCAACAAAACTGTATTTTTCCACTGAAATAGCGTTAAAATAAAAAAAGTGCCTTTAAAGAAAATGTATTCAGACAAAGTATTTTATTTTCAAAAAAAAAAAAAAAGTTTAAGGTTTTGCATACATAAAAAGTGTATCTTACAGTTCCTTTGTGAGAGAATTACACACAAATCTGCCAAGTGTCAGGGAAAATTGTTAAAATCACAAACTTACCTTTTAGAGAAACAGTCTTTAAGAAAAAATCTAATCAGACTGTACTTCATTTTCTAGTTTTAAGGTTTTGCATCCCTCAAAGTGTGTCTAAAAGTATCTTGGCAAGAGAAAAAAGCCAAAATCTGCCTTTAAAAGAATCCGAATTCCTTATAAATTACTTTATATTCACCCAGTTTCAGTTTTCAGACACCAAACTGTATCTAAAAGTATCTTGGTAACACAAGAAAAAGAGTAAGTGTAATTTCTTCGGTAATGTTACAGAATGTTTCTGAAAAATGAAGATTCCGGGACCACTTTAAATGTTTCGTTTACAATACTATTACATATAGAGGAGAGCTCTTCTTCGGGAACATCCTCTCCCCTACTTTGTACCATCCAGTCATTAAGCCCATATCCATTATCCTGGTGATAATAAGGGTAGGCTACATCAGACTTGGTTTTTCTCAGATCCATGGCTAGTTTTCAACGGTCGTCTTGATGGGGTCCTTCGTTTTAGATGGTTTGCTGAGTGGGGTGGGACTTATTGCGTTGAGTGGGGGGAGTCAGTGTAGAGTTGAGAGTTTTTTAGAAAAAAGTTCTTTAAGCGTTGTAGCTTTTTCATCTCATCTCCAGCAATAGGTCATCATTTAAGAACAAGTAATAGTTTTGTCAAGATTCTACAGAAAAAAGTCAAAAAAAAAAAGTATAGTACGTCAGAAATATGTAAAAGTCATATAGTATGTTGAAAATCAAAAAAGAAAACTCAATTCAATACAAATTAATTAATATTTTACCCCGTTCTAAAAGTTTTGCACCCTTAAAGAAAAACCCCTTCCTTACCAACTACTTCATATTATACCCTTTGTTAAGTGTTGTGTACATCAGGGTGTATCTCAAAGTATCTTGGTAACATAAAATAACTAAAATATGTAAGTTTATCAGAAAAGAAAGAACCTTGTTTTATCTGAACAAGTGTTGCATACACCAAAGTGTGTTTAAAAGTATCTTAGTAACACAAGAAAAAGAGAAGAAAGCGTTAATGTTAACAAACACTGGATTGTTCCACTGAAATAATAAATAAATAATTTCAAAAAGTGCTCTTAAAAAGAAATGTATTCAGATAAAAGTATTTTGTTAGACTATTAAGTCCACGATGGTTATATTTAATCCCTAACCCATTTGTATTATATGTCTGTTGTCCTAATAAAGCCAGAGTCACCTGAATTAATTTTGTCTCCAGACCTTTTTTATTTTTTACATTTTGTAACAATCTTAAAACATTTGTGGTTTGACTCTTTTTAAAAAAGTTCTTTTTCATCTATCATTTTCAACCAAGCAGCAAGAGGTCAAATGTAAGAACAAGTAATAGTTTGTCACGATTTTATGGGAAATAGTCAGAGCGCGATGTCACATCTTAAAGACAGCTTGAACTGGATAAATGGTTAGTCTTTTTCAAACATACCGTACGTTCTGCATGTTAGTATATCTGGCCCATCGATTTAGACCCTACTGCCCTAGACGCATGCCCTCAATAGGGTAGTCACGCTTTGGGAAGAGGTGTTTCATTTCACAGATCCACCTTGATTGTTATTGTGAAGAGGGACGGGGGAGGAACATTCATAGGATGAAGAAGCATAAACATAACTTGTTTGTAAAACGGACAGCACATCAGTTTCAAGAAAGATGACACCGTGTTTATGCATGACATGCAACATATCTTGAAGTCCTACAAAAAAAAAAAAGGTACAAGTATATTGTGTTGAAAATATCGCCAAAAGTCGTAATATTGTATAATGTATTAGTTGCATGTTGTATTTTTGCTAGCAATCACTATGTAGTTTTTTCCAAAAATATAATGGAAAAAAAAGCGAGAAAGACAAAAACAAAATACGTTGAAAAGTGGATGAGTATGTCTGTCTCTCGGGGGTTGGTTAGTTAAGAGTCACAGTCTTAAAGATAATCTGCTCAGAAAAAGTACTTAACTTTCTACCAGTTGTAGAGTTGTCATACATAAAAAACACTATCATAGGTCTAGGAGTGTTTTTAGCTGTAAAATACCTCCACATTTTAGTTTTCAGCGTACGGTTAAATCTTTCTACCATACATGCCTTTATGTCAATGGCGGTTATATATAATGTTGTATACCGTTTTTCTTCAACAAGTTTTGAAAAACTTTATTAAAGAATTCTTTCCCCTCAGCTGTTTGTAACTTTTTAGGGATCTCGCTGTGTGTTAAAACTGTATCAAAAAGCTTTGGTAACCTTACCCTTCTTTTTCTTTTTAATGTTTGAGCACAGGTTTTTCTAAATACATTTATGACTGTTAACAAATAATTAAAGCCATCATTATATTCGGACAGCGACTGCATATCGCAGAGATCTGCTTGAAATTGTTGCAGCGGTCTGAGTACGAAAACTCTGTTTTCTTAACAAAATGCACCCGTGTCGACTTGTACAAATGTATATGCGTTATCCTCTGATAAATATTCTCTGACTTTCTATATATATTTAAGTATATTACCTACCTCCCCTCTGTTTACAACATGCTTGTCTCCATAGGGGGTTTATGACTTCTCCATAGGGGGTTTGGGGTTTTCCCCCTCCCTTATCCTTTAGCAAAAAAGGCTGACTTTTTAAAATATCTGTTTTTTATATGCTTTACTTTGATTTGGAGCACCCAACGGATGGCTGTAAGTTGTCACCGGTGTCTCGCTGATTAAATTCATATCAAGACGTCTCTTGGCCATTTTCTCTCGACTTGAAAAATATTTAAGAGTGACTAAAGACGATGGCTTTTTATTTAGACAGAGGGAGAGGGTGAGGGGCGGGGAAAGTGTGTGTGTGTGTGTGTGTGTGTGTGTGTGTGTGTGTGTGTGTGTGTGTGTTCCCCCTCCTCCACCATATGTTCTCTCCCCTCATGTCCTGTCATGTCCTGTTTGCAAAAACAGAGAGGTTTAAATATATGTTTTTAAGATGCCTTACTTTTGATTAATTTCATGTTATTTGCAAGTATTTGTAAGTTACATTCGATACTGTATACAGGATTAACCACACAGGAAGTGGTAAGGAGGCGGGACATATATCCTAGGCATATTAATTGATTGAAAACAACGGCATTTTATTTTTCTCATTTTTTTAATTTTAATTTATTTTTTATTTTTATTTTGAAAACCGGAAGCGGGGGCGGGACATCCGGTCGAACGAGGCGGGACTTCCGGTTTCAAAATAAAATAAAAAGGCGGGACTTCCGGTCAAATAAGGCGGGACTTCCGGTCGAAAAGGGGCGGGGTGACCTGTCACTTTTTCTGCATACTAATGAGATTGAAGTGGCATTTGTATTACTACTAGTCTCCATCCATGTTTACAATTGTCCACACTATTTTACACTTGCATTTATGAATATAGTTTTGCTGTGTTTTACACTTTAGTATTTATGTTTATAGTTAGCTTTGATATTTGCTTAATTGATTAGAAAGATTTTCTTTTCATGATCTGATATTTCCTCAAATGTTATTATGGGGCAGTACTTACTGGTGCTTGAATTTCAAATATTCAATTCAGATAATATTTGTTTAAAACATTTGACAAACACATGTATATGAAAAAAAAAGAGGATTTATTTATGTTCAATACAATGAATACAATACAATGCTTGCTGTGATCACTTTCCTTCTTGCTGTGATAACAAGCCACACACCAAGAAACAAGTAAACGATCGCTTCCACATCCTCCATTGTTGTGTGTGTTTTGTGAGTTGTGTCGCATTGAAGATGACGCCACTGCAGTTTTACCCAGCGTTGCTCCGACCAAAAAGCTGATCGCCCCGCCTACACTGCGTTGCTACCCCAGGTCCTAAACTGTAATGGAAATGCGCCACGGCCTCGGCCGGCCAGCGAGGCAGCCCGAGGCCTGAGCGAGGACGCTTAGGGACGCTTAAACGGGGCTACCCCGTTGCAGTGGAAATGCGCCATTATTTAGCCATGTTTCAGATAAGACAATGACCTCAGCGTCAGTCGATTTTGCCCAGATACGGACAAAATCTAGTTTACCTAACAGATGTAGTGGAACATTTTATTATTATCATCCTTATTATTATCCTTATTATATCTTTCATATGTTTAAACCAAATGCTTCTTATTTCCTCTTGTTGTGCTTTTACCATTATTATTCTATTATATTCTCTTATGAGTTTCCCAGTCTCTGCAAGGCCACAGCTGTTTCAGCAGACTGGGAGACTCATGCACAGTCAGACACATCACGAACTTCCCTGCTCTGAGAACCGTTATGCTATCTACTCAAGGCCACTGGGTGTCTCATCAACAATCTGACTGTGTGAACCCAGATTGTTCTCTTTCCCACTCCTTTTCTATATAACCTTTGCTTTTCCATTGTTCTGCGCACTCTCGCGCAGACTTTTCATACTCTGTGCGACTTGTGACATATTTATATTATTGTATCGTGTATTTTAAGCTTCAAATAAATAACCAAAAGACAGCTTTGCTTGATTCACCATTTATTTGTATTGTTCATTTGACTTGTACTCTCCAGCGCTGTGTTGGGCCCTAGATTTCCATAACACAGACTGCGCACATTCAAGTGGATGAAACCCAACCCAGACGTAGCTTTAAAATCAGCAGAAGTAGTGATCTGACTATTACTACTGGGCGGACCAGGGTTAGGTTGTACATTTCCTGACAGTAATAACAACAAAAAAACCAGGCATCTTTTCCTCTTAAATGACACACATACATTGTCATCTAATTTAGAAACACCGGAAAAGTCTGCGAGAGTGTGATTAGAGCTTAAGAAGCAGTCCTGAAGAACCATCATAAAAAAGACAAACATATTTTGTCGAGCAGATTGACTGTGACAAGGCAACCGGTAATTGTTTGAGCAACACATCCGAACCTTTGCAGGGGATGCCCACTGCGGGTGGCAGAACAGACCTGAATCCAGTAGACTTCTCAGAATGACTAGAGATCTTCTCATAGTCCAAAACAGTTAACAGGCACAGCAGAATCCCGATATGGGCCATTTTCCCAGACCAGCAGAGCATCCGGATAGGCGTGCAAGCAGGCCCGAAATGTGGAGGCGCTCCGTTCTCCTCGCGATATCCCCGGTGCAGAAACTCCTCAGTACAGCAGGATAGGCGAAGCAGGACCAGCTCGAGGCGTAGAGGCGCTCCGGTCTCTCAGCGATATCCCCATGGTAAAACGTCCTCGGCACCGTAGAGCACGACAGGTGGAGCAGGTGGATACAGGCCTCAGCTACAGCAGGTGTAAAGCAGGCGGCAGCCCGAACGCGAAGCCGCTCCGGTCTCTCCGTTACGCCCCCCGGGGTAAAATCTCGCCAGGACAGCAGCACACGACAAGTGGAAGCAGGTCCCTGCCACAGCACAACTGGGCAGGTGGAAAAAGGGGGCCCAAACAACAACGTGCAGCCGCTCCGTCTCTCCGCGACTTCCCGGGAAAAACCTCCCCACAACAGCACAGGTAAACCTCCTATCCACGCCAATGGGTGACATGTCCGGTGCGTATGCTGGCCATGCAAGAACTGGGATGTTTTCAGCCTCCAGGAATTGTGTACAGATCTTTGCAACATGGGGCCGTGCATTATCATGCTGCAACATGAGGTGATGGTCGTGGATGAATGGCACAACAATGGGCCTCAGGATCTCGTCACGGTATCTCTGTGCATTCACAATGCCATCAATAAAATGCACATGTGTTTGTTGTCCATAACATACGCCTGTCCATACCATAACCCCACCACCACCATGGGCCACTCGATTCACAACATTGACATCAGAAAACCGCTCACCCACACGACGCCACACACGCTGTCTGCCATCTGCCCTGAACAGTGAACACCGGGATTCATCCGTGAAGAGAACAACTCTCTAACGTGCCAGACGCCATCAAATGTGAGCATTTTCCCACTCAAGTCGGTTACGGCGACGAACCGGAGTCAGGTCGAGACCCGGATGAGGACGACGAGCATGCAGATGAGCTTCCCTGAGACAGTTTCTGACAGTTTGTGCAGAAATTCTTTAGTTATGCAAACCGATTGTTGCAGCAGTTGTCCGAGTGGCTGGTCTCAGACGATCTTGGAGGTGAACATGCTGGATGTGGAGGTCCTGGGCTGGTGTGGTTACACGTGGTCTGCGGTTGTGAGGCCGGTTGGATGTACTGCCAAATTATCTGAAACGCTTTTGGAGACGGCTTATGGTAGAGAAATGAACATTGGTGGACAGCTCTGGTGGACATTCCTGAAGTCAGCATGCCAATTGCACGCTCCCTCAAAACTTGCGACTTCTGTGGCATTGTGCTGTGCAATAATCATGCTGTCTAATCAGCATTTTGATATGCCACACCTGTGAGGTGGGATGGATTATCTCGGCAAAGGAGAAGTGCTCACTGTCACAGATTTTTTCAGATTTGTGAACAATATTTGAGAGAAATGGTTATTTTGTGTATATAGGAAATGTTTTAGATCTTTGAGTTCATCTCATGAAAAATGGGAGCAAAAACAAAAGTGTTGCATTTATATTTGTGTTTAGTGTATTTGCAGCAGTAAATGTGGCTGTTTGGCCACTGACGTTGCCATAACAACACCTGCATTTAAATGTGCAACCTCTTTTATGACAGATTTGTGCATGAAATTGTAATTCTTCTGAATGATATTCCTAATGACAGCTAGTTTCTATGTGAACATTATGAGATGGACAGCCAGAGATAAATGAAAAAAGTTATGAATACTATACAAACAATATAGGGCGGTGGTGGCGAAGTCGATAGGGACTTGGCTTGGCAACTGGAAGGTCACCAGTTCAAGTCCCGGCAAAACCAAGTGCCACCCAGGTGTCCCTGAGCAAGGCACCGTTCCCTACACTGCTCCCCCGGGCACCGTTCAAAATGGCAGCACACTGCTCCTAACACTAGGATGGGTCAAATGCAGAGAAACAATTTCCCCACGAGGGATTAATAAAAGTCCATAAAGAACAGAGTTTAAAAGGGGAGTGATTTGTAAAATATAACAAAAAGAAAATATGCACCAGATGCTTTTAACTTCAATATTTCAAAAAGAACAATCTTCTCCCCCATCCCCTCCCACCGCACACACGCCACACCCCCAACTCTGACTGACTTCCCGCGTCCCTGCATGTCATGCTTTTCCGGTTATTACCCGTCCCCTTGTGTGTTATGAAGGTTTGTATGCATGTAAATGGTCTGCAGTAGCGAGTACAACTCTAACACAGAAAATACCTCCCCAAACGCCTCGTTGGAGATTTCTAATTTTCTTCCTGGGTATCGCTACGTAAGGATACCCAGTAGCCACGCCCAGAGCTATGGCCGCACCCTCTGCCAGCCTTTCACAAAACAAAGCCTCCCAAAACCTTTCAGCGATTCATGTCGGATATGTACAGCCAGTGGCGACTAGTCATTAGGGGAAGGGCACAGCCCCACCTAGTGTCAGCAGAAAGTATTAAAAATAATGATTACAACAAAATGAAAAAAAAAAAAAATATATAAAATATATTTTGATTCGTCTGTACATTGCTGTTTTAGTCTGTGTTCTTCTAATTAGTGTCTACAGTGTGTGCCAATAGAGAACCGCAGTGACGCGTCCTAAAACCCGGATGTAAACTTCTTCCGGTTCCTTCGTCAAAAACGCAATGCAATTTCTCCATAGGATTTTGGAAAATAGCTCGAAATAAGGTCTGTGGTTGACACACATTTAAGAGAAGGATCACGTTTTTTTCAGCCGGATAATCTCCACATGTCTCCCCTACTTTTATAATTTTTGAATCATAAATCTAGTCGCCAAAAGCGAAATGCTAACGTTATGCTATAAATGAACTACAAGCCAGTACAGCAGCAGGGTCGCACGACTTCAACGTCACGCCAACTTAAGATCATTTCAACTGACTTGCACTGAAACTGCACTTTGAACACTTTAAATATATTAACATTTTAAACTGTATACCCCGTTTTTGTTTTATGTACAGGCTACATGTCACACTGTGGGAAACGATATTTCTGGATGTATAACACATGTAGAATCTGTTTACAATAAAGCTGACTTTGACTTCCGCGTGCTTGCATATTTTAACAAAGCTTTTCATTTTAGCCACACTGAATTTAACTAGAAGTCATGGCTGTGTCAATTACCAGTCTGATATCGTTTTACAAAGATGACAAGAAGAATGGAGATAGAGGAGAGAACCACTACAAGTCAGGACACGTGCAGCCTCGATGAAGGTGTACTTACCGGTGTTGTCAGCTAGCATGAGGGACAAGGATTATAGAGTGTCGGTGAGTAGTTATAGCAAGAGTACCGTTAACCTAGAGTTAATTTATTCACATAATTCCCATCAACAAATCCATTTTATGTGTCACATGAAATCTTTATTAGGCAAGGCAAGTTTATTTATATAGCACTTTTCAACACATGGCAATTCAAAGTGCTTTACAAAATATGAAAGACATTAAGAAATGGCATTTACAACCAGTCATTAAAAAGAAAAGCTAATAAAATAAACATTAAAAGAAAAAATACATGGATAAAAGTTACAGTGCAGTTTAAGATATGAATAGTTCAATTAAAAGCAGCGGCAAAAAGAAAAGTCTTTTTGCTGGATTTAAAAGTAGTCAGAGTTGCAGCGGACCTGCAGGTTTCTGGGAGTTTGTTCCAGATATCTGGAGCATAATAACTGAACGCTGCTTCTCCATGTTTAGTTCTGACTCTGGGCACAGAAAGCTGACCAGTACCTGAAGACCTGAGAGATCTGGATGGTTCATAATTTAGCAGGAGGTCAGAAATGTATTTTGGGCCTAAACCATTCAGTGCTTTATAAACCAGCAGCAGTATTTTGAAATCTATTCTTTGACACACAGGAAGCCAGTGTAAAGACTTCAGAACAGGAGTGATGTGATCCACTTTCTTAGAGTTAGTGAGGACTCGAGCAACGGCGTTCTGAATCAGCTGCAGCTTCCTAATAGATGTTTTAGTGAGACCTGTGAAGACACCATTGCAGTAGTCCAGTCTACTGAAGATAAAGGGACAAGTTTTTCCAAATCCTGCTGTGACATTAGTCTTTTAATCCTTATGTTCTTTAGGTGATAGTAGGCTGATTTAGTAAATGTTTTAATGTGACTGTTGAAACTCAGGTCAGAGTCCATGACTACACCTAGATTTCTGGCTCTATCTGTTGTTTTGAACATTGCAGACTGAAGCTCAGCGCTAACTTTTATACGTTCCACCTTGGCTCCAAAGACCATTACCTCAGTTTTATCTTTGTTTAATTGGAGAAAGTTCTGACACATCCAGTCATTGATTTGTTCAATGCACTTACTCAGTGTTTGAATTGGAGCATCGTCTCCTGGTGAAATGGTTATGTAAATGTGTGTGTCATCTGCATAGCTATGGTAACTTATTTTGTTGTTCTTCATTATCTGAGCCAGTGGTAGAATGTAGACGTTAAAGAGAAGAGGCCCCAAGATTACAAATATTACACACCAGAAAACACAGAAATATCCATGAAATAAACATACAGTAGGCTATAAACAATTAAAGGGATAATTGGGAAGGCATTACAAATGTAAATATATTTTAAATAATAAAACAATCCCACCACCACAGGTATCTACGGGAGAAGAGGGAATTCTCTCCACAGAATGTGAATGCCCACGTGGAGAATGGAAATTTTCATTTCATTTCAAACCTTTATTTATCCAGATTGGTCCCATTGAGATCATATATCTCTTTTTCAAGGGAGACCTGCAGCATATTGGTTCCACATGAAACATAAAACAATAAAGGACATTATTATACATTATATTCACAGGATACATAGTTATAGACATTTACAAGTGCCCATTGTATCAATGCAGTCATGCGGCTGCATTAGCCATCTTTGCCATCCACAGTTTCAGCTGCACTGACACCCCCTGTCAGTGGAAGAAGCCAAAGGCAGCTAAACGTACGCATTCAGTGGAGGAGCTATTTCCTCCAACCAATAACTCATTCAACCCGCTGACAAGAGAGCCCACCTCCGAAGATCGTGACTGGCTGAGGGACAGACTCGGGGGCAGGTTCTCAGGAATGTCTTGGCTTCTCTCCCCCGAGCCAGAAGAGGAACACTACAGCTTGGAAACACTTACTGTTCCTGAAATTCTCAAATCTGTTGGGCATCAGGGACCTGAGGTAATTGTGGCAAGCATGGCATCGTCTGAGGAGCAACAGAGGGCAATTCAGGTGGCTACACTGGTCAGCGAACCAACCCAAACTGGCATTTGTTCAGGAAAGGAAGGTTGACTGGCAGCAACGTTGGAGCTGTCCTGAGGTCAAAGCATGTGACTGCTTCCCTTATTGCCAGGGTGCTAGGGCAACAACAGGCCCTTGATGGTGATTTGTCTGTACAGTGGGGGACTAAGAATGAATGTGAGGGCGTCAGGGCATTCACCACTGCATCCCAGATGCAGGTCCATGAGTCAGGTTTGTGGCTCTCCCAATCAGGAGTGTTGGGGGCATCTCCAGATGGTCTGGGAGGTTCTTCCGCTGTGCTGGAGGTAAAGTGTCCCTACGGAGCCAGGGAAATGACATTTAGTGAAGCATTGCAAATCAAGGGCTTCTGTGTCAGTAAGGAAGATAAACATTCAGCCTGCGTGAGGAGCATCCTTACTGGCACCAAGTGACCGGTCAGCTTCACCTCACTGCAAGAAAGAAGAAGACATTAAGAAATTGTGAATCGTTTTTAATTTACATTTACTCGCCTTTGCAATGTTGTGGTTGTTAGAGTGTTAGGCTTCCTGTCAGCTCATCTGTTGGGAAGATATAAAATATTAGTTTCATGGAAGTCACACCGTCACATATAAGAGCATTAAGACATACAGTACATAGGCTAAAACAAAACATCTAAAGATATAACCTTGCACTTTGTCTCGTGAACATTTTCACTATTTTGACATTTTTATAGATCAAAATTGAACTAAAGAAATAAAGGTAGATTAATCCATATTGAAAATAGGTGTCAGCTGCTACACTGATTATAATAGTTATATTTCTTAATTAATTAAGATATTAATGTATTGATCCCAATTGGGGAAATGTTTGTGTTGCAGCAGCATAACAAGAAAAACAAAATATAAGTTATTATATATACAAAAGTATGTTAGGGATGGAATATTAAATTGAATATAAATGTAAAATGTACATGTGATTTTACGTCCAAGAGAAGCTATGGAGCAGAGAGTTCTCTGCCAGGCAGAGGTTATTTGTTATTAGTTCAATATGTCAAACTGATTTCCCTGAATACAATCTTTAGTTACATGGTGAAACATTATGCTGCTTGTACTAATTAGACTTATCATATAAGCCACACAGGTTTTAATAGGATGTATTCATTATCTTTACTTATGTTGCGGTCTTTTCAGCAGTGCCATCTCTAAAACGGCGATACACTACCCATCATTTACATTTCACCGTGACATGGACAAAAATGTAACGTCAGCTTACCTCATGACACGAATCCAGACTCTCCTTTGGAAAACATTGGCCGGGAAACGATAGAACGAGCACGTTTCATGCGAAGACCTGTGGCTGCAACCCGGAGCAAAGCAACAAACCATTGCGTAGCTAACTAGTAGCGCTAGCTTTAGCTAACGTTAGCCAACGAAACAAACTGCCGAGTCAAATTGGAAAACACTGGTAATTAATTGTTCTATAATTTGTAAAACTACGGTGTTAAAAATGACCATTTCAAAAATAGAGATTCTAATGGTAAGATATAGATATACAGATACTAAAGATACTACAGATAGGCTACTAAAGATAGGCAGGTACTTTCTTTCAAGCAGAACACAGGGGAAAACAAACTTAGCGGGAGTGTTTACGTGTGTAGGCGTAATGACGTACAACGGCCTCGACAATTTCTGTAGTCCTATTCAGCCACTCGGTAACAACCATCGTTTTTCAGACACGTAAACTCTTCAAAAATCACCAGTGGGGTCACTGCTGATGTATCTACTGGCGTAGAACAAAACGTGATTTATCTCTTAAATTTGTGTCAACCACAGACCTTATTTCGAGCTATTTTCCAAAACCCTATGGAGAAAATACATTGCTTTTTTGACGAAGGAACCGGAAGTGCTAAAAATGCTAACTTACTTCCGGGTTTTAGGACGCGTCACTGCGGTTCTCTATTGAGCTGTTTAGAGCCATGTGGGACAAAACCCGATCATGCCCCTCCCTCTCACTGTCTAAGTGAACGGTGACAATAAAAACTACACTGCGCATGCTCAGAGTATTGTCCTATTTAATGTGTGTGGCAAAGAAATAATGACCATGCAGGCACTGGGCTGCCATCCCCACCATACGTAATTTCACATAATTCACAGCTGATTGGCTGTAAGTACATGTGCCGCGAAAAGTGTGGTGTGTGAAGAGGAGACGAGAGAGCTGCAGTGAGGCGTCCTAAAACCCATAAGTAAGCTGCGCATGGGTTCCCTCGACAAAAAAGCAATGAGATTTCTCCATAGGATTTTAGAAAATAGCTCCAAATAAGATCTGTGGGAAACAAACCTGTTAGATAAATGCATGTTTTGTTCAGCCGGATAATATCCACATGTCTACCCTACTTTTTCAAATCATAAATCATAAACTACAAGAAGATAAGGAGGACTTTTACAAAAAAGTAATAGATTTTTGTCCAGAAGGATAGGAAAATGGACTTCATCTTCAAGTCAAGGTAAGACCGCAATTTTATTGAAAATGGGATCATACTAAGAGAGAACAATTCAAAATTTAAATGATAAAATTACATTTGTTGGGTATCCTTTTGTTGAACTGTCTGTTTAAAATGAATCGAAGCATCAGACAAAAAAAGCTTTTGAAAATAATATTATATTTCGATTTAGGTCAAAATATAATAGCCAGCCATGAACCTCACTGTACGTCACTGCAGAAGCATATATATGGACATCTAAGTTTTTTGTGCCCCACCACTTTTGTACATATAAAAACGCCACTGTGTACAGCGTAGGGCACTGAAGAACGATGCTGTACCTACTTTGTTTGGACCAGCAGGAGATTTGGGTACACAACCTGTAAGTATTCATTGTTGTTTGTGTATTTCTGATGTTTAAAACAAACAAGGTATCTACCACGACTGTTTAAATGGGTAAACGTTTTTCGGAGTACGTTGGGATCGCGGAGAAATGCTCTCCGCAGACCCATGCTCAGTGTTATAAACCTTTTTCTTACTCAATATTAAATTCAAGTTTATTTATATATCACAAATCATATTCCTTTCAGAGGGCTTCACAAGTCAACAAACACAATTGGCAATGTAAAAACAACAAACGTATCTTATAAGATCAATGTGAAAATACCAAATTAAAAATAAACATAATACAATCACACAAATACAGTTGGAGTACAATAAATGCAATTCCATAAAACGAAGGGTCCATGAGGATGTATAAAAGGGGGTTTAAAACCAGTCTTAACTGTACGCTGTACTAAAAAGGAAAGTCTTTAACCTACTCTTAAATGTGTGGACACTGTCTGCCTCCCTAATCATCACTGGAAGTTGATTCCAGAGGAACGTGGCTTGGTAGCCGAAAGCTCTAGCACCTGACCTTATTTTGTGGACTCTTGGAACCACCAACAGACTATGGGATCTTAATGCCCTAGAGGCGCAATAGGAGAGTAAAAGATCCTGTAGGTAGGATGGTCCCTGACCATTTAGCGCTTTGTATGTGAGTAAAAGTATTTTAAAATCAATCCTGGACTTAACTGGTAGCCAGTGCAATGCTGCTAAAACAGGAGTGATGTGGTCCATCTGCTTTGTTCCTGTTAAAACCCGTGCTGCAGCATTTTGTATGAATTGAAGGGTCTTTAATGATGAGTTTGGACAGCCTGATAAAAGGGAATTGCAATAATCCAGCCTGGAGGTGATAAAAGCATGGATTAGTGTTTCTGCATTGTTGTGATTTAGGATGTGCCTGATTTGTGCAATATTCCGTAGATGGAAGTAGGCAGTCCTTGAAATGTGCTGTATATGTATTGTTGTACATCTGGTTTAATTGATAGATACAATTGTGTATCATCTGCATAACAATTACAATTAATGGAGTTATTCCTTATGATATTGCCCAATGGTAGCATATATATGATGAACAGGATGGGTCCAAGTACAGACCCTTGCGGTACTCCATGACTGACTGTAGTTTGTAATGAGGATTCATCGTTGACAGATACAAACTGAGACCGTGATGATAGATAAGACCTGAATCAGCTTAGTGTAGTTCCCCTTATACCTATCAAAAACTCTAATCTTTGGAGTAGAGATGTCATATGTCAATATCAAGCCTTATTGTTTTTACTTCGGCTGTGAGTGTTTGTGTGTGCTCAGGATGAGTTTCGCTTGTTCTAGCTGTATCGCCAAGCCTGTCTGCTCCTGCAGCAGCCCGCAGCAGTGTGTGTGTGTGTGTGTGGGAGCAGCAACGAGCCTGTCAGCTTCTCAGCCAATCAGAGCACACTGGGCTCACAGGGAGGGGGGGCAGGAGCTCGAACAAGCCGTTTAGGACAAAGTGAATACCGGTACTTTACAGAGATGCTGTATGAGAAACCAATTTGAGTTTGGAAATTGCTCAGTATAAATCTATTTTAGTATACCTCAACAATGGAATTATGATCAGTAGAAATCGCCATGACATGGGACCATAGACTGTATATATAAATGGAGGTAGTGTCCGTGACGTCACCCATAGGATTCTGCAGAGTTGCCGTGAAGCCCTTAGTAGGCGGAGTCGGCCACTAATGGCTCGACTCTGACGTCAGAGTCTAATCCCGCCTGCTCCAAATAAGGGCAAAGAGGCGGGACCTGCTGCCTCCGAACTGGAAGTAAACAGAGCTAGCTCAGGCTAAGAAGCTAAGCTAACATGAAATACATGCATACCAAGTTACTGCTAACAGTGTAGTTCCCCTATATAAACGTTACATTCATAATCAAATGAGACAATCTGCAAGAGAATTAGCTATATTTTGTTATTCTTAATGCTTGTCATTCACACGTTGAGAAAAGACGGACTCCACCGCCCGGACCTAACGGAGCCGCAGTGGGCTAGCTCCGGGACGCCGGCTGGAGCTAGCCCCCTGCGGCTCCGTTAGCTCCGGCGGCCACCGCTGGGATAATTGGGTCCCCTATAAACATTTGCTCCCGTTTAGCATTATGGGCGTCATAGCCATAGACTATAAAAGTCTTACCCAAGGCTGAATCATAAACTAAAATGTATATGTATGCATAAAGGGTTACGTCCTTAGCTGGCTAATAAGTAACAAGCTAAGCTACCAAGCACACAAACACCTGCGAACGGGGTTAACATGTATAATATTATCATTTTAGACTTCTTGGAAGTTCTGTTAGTACATTCAAGCGCACAGCACGACATTTTAATTGTCTGGTATTTGTAACAATATTCCCTCAAAGGCACAATCACCACGAACACGGCTAAAGCTAAAGGGTCAAGTACAGTACTATGACTAATTAACGTTGTAGCCTCTATGGTTGTAGCCTAGCAGAGTGGACAAGTTGCTGTTAGCTGACAGTGAGGCATGTACGTGTCCATCAATGTGACCACGCCCTAATTTATGCAAACACTTTAAGACCTAATATAAATAAAAGGGTCGTGTTAGAAAACAATTCACTCACAGATTCATAATCATGAAGGTGGAATCAAACTATATCGATAATAATATTTATTGCATCCATGGGTAGAAACATGTTTTTTTCTGCTGTAAAGTTGGGCATTTTAACATGGGGGTCTAAAATTGCTCCTTTCTGCAGCCAGTCCCTAGCGGCCCATGTATGAACTGCAGTGTGTGGCACTTCCGTATTGGCTTCCCGGCTGTTCCCCAGAGTTTGCCGCTTGCATGGGACCTTTAATAAAAAAAAAAATCTGGTCATTGCTTTTTTACAATAGAAAATATATTCTGTAAAAATAGCTAGACCAATCAATTAAAATAATTTAATAATCGCAAAGGGAAATTATATTTTGTGACAATTACACCATATTAGAATAAAATAAATAAATCATTATCTAAACATGACGAGTAAAAGTAAAAATGTGCAATCAAGATCCAGGCAAAGGAAAGAGGCAGACGCAACGGCACAGAGACCCTCTGAAGACTCAGGATCATGGTGTCTCTCAATGCAATCCTTGTAGGCCAAAAAAGTCCGGAGGCCATCAATAGAACCTAGGAAACAATATAAACATTGCCTGAACAGTCCAGAAGCCATCGTAAGATATATCCTGGAGCAGTCATGCTTCCAAAAAGGCACATTTACGGCCCGTCCACACTACAGCTTCGGAGGCCATCAATAGAACCTAGGAAACAATATAAACATTGCCTGAACAGTCCAGAAGCCATCGTAAGATATATCCTGGAGCAGTCATGCTTCCAAAAAGGCACATTTACGGCCCGTCCACACTACAGCTTCGGAGGCCATCAATAGAACCTAGGAAACAATATAAACATTGCCTGAACAGTCCAGAAGCCATCGTAAGATATATCCTGGAGCAGTCATGCTTCCAAAAAGGCACATTTACGGCCCGTCCACACTACAGCTTCGACAGCTTCAAAAACGGTTTCCAACGCGTCTGCCCATTCATTTTGAATGGGGTGACGTCACTTTTCGCCGAACTGCATTGTGGGAAGCAGAGCGGAGCTTTCCTAGCGTTTCAGGCTGCAAAAGTTGAGCAATGTTCAACTTTTGAAGCTTCAGAAGCTTTCGGTGGAAGCGTCAGCCAATCAAATCATATGCCAGTACAAGATCTAGCCAATCAAACCGCTGCTTGTGTGTCAGGGGCGGGAGATTCGTGTGATTGGTTGTTGGTCGAGCTTCAGACACGCCCAGCTCCAAGCTTTTTTTGAAGCTGTAGTGTGGACGGGCCGTAAACTACACTCAAGATATTCCGTTTGACCCATAGCTTGGCCATTTCATTTGCCAGTGATCTTATGTTGCCCATGATGAGAGGGGGGAGACACAGCCTATATTTCCTTTTTTCCATTAACCTGGATCCAGCTCTAATCTTTCATCTCTTCATTTTACTTTGCATCCTCTGTGTCCATCTCCACATTTCAGTGAGGATAGCCGTTGTTCTGACCACCAAGCTAGCCGGCTTTAGCAGATGTATCTTCTCCCTGGTGTAAACGAGGCAGACACAGGGTTACTTCACAACAGTGGTAACTCAACAGCTAAAAAACGTAATTTAATACGTGACTAACAGAAGTTATTAACAGAAAATCAAGTAAGATCAAATAAGAAAGCTAAAAGTTGTATATATTAAAAAATCTAGCAGGAGCTATACTGCAACAGGCTGCATACTAACAACATATATAGATCATAATATATAGAAAACACAAGTAAATTAAAGAAAGAATGATATAAAGTGTTTAGTCTTTCAGTTGCAAATGTTTAAGTGCACGCTGCACTTAAACATGCACTTACATTAAACATCAACTACACTGGCTCCAGATATCAAGATGAAAGTGAGGGTACATTTTAAAAGAGTGCGTTTGTTGGAAGCATCTTTGTGAGGACAGTGGCCCCTGAGATTCTGTGAAGTAATTGTCATTCTATGAAAACATTAACCCTTGGGCCACAAACACAGTTGAAAGAATGGAGCACTTTATTTGCATATATTTACGCTAATGGTTTTTTCCATTAGGATGAAACACTCATCAGCATAATAAAATTGCTCTTGCGGGAAAGAGAATCAGTCTCATCTGGAGATGGTCTCAGAGAAGCCTGAGCCACTAATGCAGGATTACCAGGGCCTGCCTGCAGCCCCCCCCCCCCCGCACAGGGAAGTGGGGGCTGTATATGTTACAATACACAGCTACTGTCATAACTAGTATAGGGTTGGGTATCGTTTGAATTTCCACGATTCTGATTCCGGTTCTTAATGGTTCTCAATTCCGATTCTTTGAGGGGCAGGGTAAAGATTTTGTACATGCTTCTTCCACCCAAAAAACAACATTTATTCGAGAAACCTTTACACAGGTTAGTTTACAGTAATATTCACATTAATCAGTCTGTTTATATTCACTGCTATGTAACTGTAACCTGAGAACCACTGAAGCTACAACAGTGCAACAGTCCAACTTTTAAAAGGAAACCCCCCCATTTAAAAACAGTTATTGTTGAGAAAAACAAGCATATCTGCCTTCTCAGGACAGGCAGTATGCGTGAGCGTTCAGCACAGATTGTGTCACCAGCAGTCGAGAAAACACGTTCACTGGGTGTAGAGGAAGCCTGGACACATAAATATGAGAAGGCCATGTCTGACAGGCAAGGATAGGTTGTTCTCATGTTCCACCACCAGACCGCAGCGTCATCAGACGTAACTATGCGTGGCATAGCCTTATATGCAGCTCCTTCTCTACCTGGTCCTGGATGGGCATGGAATTCTGCTGTGGTGTCACCTTTTGTAGTAATCAGCAGTGAACCGCTTCAACACGTGTATTTCGGTGTATTCACGGCATTCATTTTGTCATTCTACAGTATTGTTGTTTTATAGTTATTTGTTAATGTATATAACCCAATTTGTGTTCTTTGACATTGAAAAGGATATCGTATTGTGTGTGTTACTTTCGTTGCAGTTGTATATGTCTTACGTGTAATTTGGCTTGGATTCCTATTTATGGACATGCTTTTATTTGGAAGGAGAGTTAGCGCAGTTGACAGGAAGTTGTTGTTGCTTTGGAAACAACGTGATGGAGATTAATGTAGAAAAGTCATATCTACATATAAAGACGGAGAAAGTAAACGATAACGTTTATGGTTAAGTGTTAGCACCCCCGAAGAGGCACAAGCTCTTACGTTGATATTGGAGATTTCAATAAATTCCATTTGAAAAAAAAACGGGGAAAAAACAAACAAAACGAATAACGAAATTGAAACCCGAATAGTACTCCAACGAACGAATATTCGGGTACAGCCCTACTCGGTACCCAACCCTAGTCATAACCTACAACATTAAAAGTGCAGACATGCAATATATTATTGAACTATGTTAACAGGGCCCTATTAAAGGGCACCTATCATGCAAAATGCACCTTTGTACGTCTTTTATACATGAATATGTGTCCCCGGTGTTCCAGGGAACTCACCAAGTGTCAGAAAACACAACCCTCTCTATTTTCCTCCTTCGCCAAATCTCTAAAAAAGGGGCTGCAACGGATCTGAAAAAAACGGATCCAGATTTCAACACTTTTCTACGTCACAGAGAAGTCCTCGGCTTATTGGTCAACTCTCCACCTATCAGGGGAATGAGCCACGGCCACGTGCATTGCCAAACCTTTCATTCTCATATAGGCTATCGGCAGGCTAAATCAACCCACATCTGTGTTTTTGCCTGCTCTTGCCAGGATGTCTAAGCCAGTTAAACGTTGTGCTGTTGTTGGCTGCAAGACTCGGGACACTGGCATGCAATGCCATCAGTGGAAAAAGAAATGAATCTGTGGCTAGACTTCATTTACAAGGGACATGTGCCAGAAGACCACGGCAGATTTCTGTTTGTGTGTTCCAAACATTTTACGACGGACATGTTTATGAACTTGTCTCAAGTCCAACACGGATATGCCTCCAAAGTAATGCTAAACCCGGGATCAATACCAACCATCCGGGACCAGGCCAGTGAGGACACATCCAATTTTGAAGCTGTAAGTTTTTATTTAGCGGTGTTTTTCCTGATAAAGCTATCTCTAGCTTGTAGCATGTAGCATGTAGCTTCACCGTATCAATGTCGCCTCAAACCCAAATAGTAATCGGTTAGGTGTTTATATATTTTTGTAGCATTTTATTTTGTACGCTCCGCAGTCTTTGCTTTGTCTTTTATTTGAATTATCAGGCATTTGCTAACATGTTCAGACATACTGTCGTAATGGTGATCTGTGTGAAGGCTGTAAAGCAGGGGTGCCCAACCTTTTTTGAACCGAGAGCTACTTTTAAAGTTGCCAGTCTGCCGAGATCTACTAGTCCAAATAGAGAGGCGTAGCCATTACTGACAGCCTGCTACCAGGTAAATACACACTTCTACTTGTATAAAACTGACCTTTGTACGATGAATACTTCATGAAATACTGCAGATCCTTTATTTTACCTCTTTCGAATCTACACACATACAAGTATTTAACTGAAGTTACACAACAGAGTTGTTGATACAGAGTTGGAATTTATTCACACGTCACACTACAGTGGGTAATGTTTTTAAGAAACATTGAACAGTGCTGCCACATGTGACAAAGGAAAAAAAGAAAAGACTCTGAACCCTTTCTTTGTCATTATATAAAAATAGTGTTGCTACAAAAGTATAAATTAGGCTTACTAATAAGACAACTCAGATCTGAAGCTACACAGGAATCTGCTGCCAAAATGCAATAAAAGAGACAACATTAATAAAATCAAACCCTTTTTTGTTGCATTTTAGTCGAGTATAAAAAGAAATGCCTTTAAAATAGGATGCAAGCAACATTAGTTTCTTAACCTGAATTGATAATAGACTATAATCAATTTAAGTTTGCATTCTTATACCATTTTGTACAATAATTATAATGAATACATTCAAACAAACTAAAACTTACAGCTGATTTATAACGGTATCTAACTTGAGTTTTTATTATATCAAAAACCTGTTGAAATGCTACTGTTATTTTTACTGTCCCCCTAAAGCACGTCGGCAGCCTCCAGGAATGCTTCTTTCACAACTTCGCCGTCTTTGAAAGACTTCATGTGTTTCGCAAGAACGTGACTGACACGATAAGATGCTCTGGTAGCAGCCTTGCTCTTGTTGTTGGGCCTGGTGAAAATGGACTGCTGTGCATTTAGCTGTCCTTTCCGGTCCCTCACCTTTTGGGAGCGTAGGGCAGAATTGGGAGGGAATTCCGTCTCGTAGCGTTTGTGCACTGTTTTGAAATGCCGCTCCTAAATGACCCTTCTTCGATAAAGCCACGCTCGCATTGCAGATGAGACAGATGGACTTTGAATTAGAATAGATACAAAAATAATCATCCTCCCACTCGGAGTAAAAATTATATATTTTGGGCTCTTTTGCTTCTGCCATAATTGTGGTCTTGTGTGTGTGTGTGTGTGTGTGTGTGTGTGTGTGTGTGTGTGTGTGTGTGTGTGTGTGTGTGTGTGTGTGTGTGTGTGTGTGTGTGTGTGTGTGTGTGTGTGTGTGTGTGTGTGTGTGTGTGTGCGGACTGTCACTTCTGTTGACACGGACAATGTCAGCGAAATAGTGCCCACTGCCCACCAGCCACGCCCCCACACATGGGGTCACGCCGGCCAATCACAAAGCTTTGGTGCGTTCAAGTGCATTATTCTGGCACGGGAAGATTATGTTATAGGACATTAACGATAAAACAGAATATTATTGTTCTATTTTTAGACACATCTCGCGATCGACTGGGAATCTCCCAGACTGGTTGGGCACCCCTGCTGTAAAGCCACGCCCTAGGCGATAACACAAGTATTTCTTCTCCTATTTATTAGTATTTTGTATCCTCTAAAATCATATTGAGTAAGTTATAATAACAAACGTAATCTTCTGTAGGCAAGTGCCGTTTTTTACAGCGTTATATGTAAAAGCTTTTGTGATTGTAGTCTGTAAGAACGATCAGATATCATCGATCTGTAAGCTAAGCTACGCTACGCTAATGAGACATGCCGTTTTTTCCAGCGTTATATGTAAAAGCTTTTGTGATTGTAGTCTGTAAGAACGATCAGATATCATCGATCTGTAAGCTAAGCTACGCTACGCTAATGAGACATGCCGTTTTTTGCAGCGTTATATGTAAAAGCTTTTGTGTGTTTACTTGTTTGCGCACATGAATATAAATGGGGGTGTGTTAGGATACAACACTGTATGTATGCGAGGGGGGGGGGACACACACCACGAGTAAAACTGAGCTAAAGCCCCGTTGGCCTGTTGTTGTTGACAAGGCCTTACCTCTAGCAACAGGCTAATTAGTGGCTAGCACTCATTACAGTCAGTCTACTGAGCTCAGCCCCTCTCCAACACATCATCTGTATTGAGTCAGAAACACAGCATGCACGTTACGGTTCAAAACTAACTCAGATTGGAAAAGGCTAAGCAAAGAGCTTTGCTAAATAGAGAGTTTTAGCCCCATCTTTTGGGATTTCAGACTATATTTATCCAAATAGTATTTTCTCATCCTGAATACTAAGTTGAGATGATTTTGTTCTAACTATGTGTTCTTCTTTACAGGCCAGCACCTCACATACTTACTAATTAGTGACAATTTGTACATCCTTTGCTATTATTTACATTTGTTTGTATCATGGCAGAAATGAAAGACTGTACCTGGCAGCCGTGCACTACAATGAAAACGCTGAGCGTGCACAAGCCACTACATCCACTGGAAACCCTCTGTATAAACTGCAGTTCCCAAAGGCCAGGAAGGGAGAATGCAGAGCAAAACCAGTAAAGACTGACCCCACATTCCGTAAGTGTTTAAAATATTTATTATACAACTATTTACAAATATAAAATAAAAAAATTTGAAAGAAGTTTCAGTTTTTTACATGCATATACTAATCTAAACCACATTTTTTGTTGTGCTTTTTTTACCATTGCACAGCCCTACGTGGCCAACTTGATGGACCTCATCTTCGACCAAGTCTTTGTGGACCCTGCACCATTATGAGCGACCAGGAAACTCCCTGCGTATCCTGAGGACAACGCAGGCCGGAATCACCACTCTGATCCTGCGTCCAAGGAAGCCCCAGCACCAGCTCACAAAGCTTCTGTAAAAATATTTAGTGTCATTTATACAAAATACAAGTAGGCTACATTTAGTTTTTTTTATGGGTTTTTTTAACCGTTGATTTTGACAATAAAGTTCCGAGTTGATATCAAAATGTGTCGTGATTATTCATGTTTGGATGGGTAAAGAATATTCTGATTTCAAAAGCATAAGGTTGTGTGTGTGGACCTTTTTGTCGTACACATGGGTGTGTTATGCTATTGCTGTGTAGTATATAATATAATAGTACATGTACAATGACAGAATGAAAGATTGCATAAAGCCATATACACCAGTATGTATTTCCATGAACAATATTAGCATTCGTTTTACAATTTCAGTCAAAACAAACAAACCACTCACTGCTCTATTTGCCTCAACTGTAGTCCACCATGTTCAGCTCTGTAAATATTCAATGCATTCTGCAGGGAGAACACATGTAGGCACACAGGCTCCAATCCAGGATGGTCCACCATACAGGTTACAGAGTCCTCAAGTTACTGCATCCGTCTTGACACATTGTGATAAACATAATATTGAATGACATGTGAAATGTATTTAAACAGACAACTTAGTAAAGCTATCAAAAATGTTACCTGTGGTATCTCCATGCAGCACACATTCTCCGTTCAGAAGGCATCGTGGCGCAATTTGCACAAAGAAGTCAATAACTGAGCTTTTAAAAACACATGAAACTACAGAGGTGTTGTTGGAGTTATACTTTTTATCACCCTAAGTTATTCAACTTTCCAACGGTTGTTGCACGATGTTGGAAGAAAAGGACTGTAAACTATTAATAAACGCAATGAGGCCATTGTATATATGCTGAAAATATGAATGTCTCCCTTTATAAATATATATATATCGCTGTTTTTGCGTTACAAACTGTACACATTGCATTCTTGCTAATTAGCCAAAATATGAACGGAATAAGGAGCAAGCATCGTAACAGAGTAAAATAAATAGGGACAACAGCTTGTCAGCTAACCATTCAGAAACGTCCTGCTGCAACCGAGATGTTTGCACCTCCACCAAAACCTCCGCTGCTTCAGGGTCAGTTTCTGGATCAAATTGATAATATGCTTGAACACATGCATTGCTCTGAGATGACATGTTTATTCCACACTCGTAATCACAGCAAGCACGGTAACGTGACTCTCGCCGGCTCATGCCTGCTCTTCTGCAGGGGGGCGTGGTCAGCTGCTGCTCAGAATTTTCAAAGACAGGTTTGGAATAGAGCGAAAATGAGCGAAACGAGGCATGTCTAAAAAATGATCTGTTTGGTATTTTGAAAAATAAAATGTATAAATATACCTTATATAGGTATGGTCATACACTATATCATTTAAATATAGCATGATAGGTCTCCTTTAAGCTCATTTTGAGAATCATATTTGTATTTAGTGTGACAAATTTCATACTTTAATGTTCAAAAAGCTCTTTATTTTTCTCATACTGCCTGTGCTGCAGCACCTCTTTTCACCCTCTGTCTGAAACCAGAGCCCAGTCTTCTCTGATTGGTTAGCTGGCCGGCTAGAAGCGTGCATGTTACAAAGCAATGTCACTGTGTTACGGAAGTAAATAAAGTAGTCTAATGGAGGCATTTGAGGCAGTTGGAGGGCGGGGACTGGTAAGAGAGACACTTTGGGATGTTAGCGTCTGCAGACCATTTACATGCACCAAAACCATAATAGGGTCTCTTAAAATAAAGTCAAAAATAATTCCATACAGTTTAAAGGACATTGGACAAAAAGACCAAAATAGGAGTTCTTCCATAACTCAGGTTTTTAAGGAGCTCAAAATGAATAGTAATCCTGGCAAAAAACAATCACGATACAATGTGCTCAGCCTATGAGCAACGACAGTGAATTGACGTTACTTCTGTAGTTTAGTGATTCAACCTGTGTATCATGTTCCAAGGTAATGTTGCGTTGATTTCCTTCATCAAGATAAAAGGCTGGCCCCAGCGTCTCTGTTGTGAAGCCAGGGGCCTCTGCCCGAGCGTCAATAAGGGATGAGATCCTGTTTGTTATTTCAGTGACTTCTCATGTATATGGCACATGGCTGTAGCAGAGAAAGGCTTCATTTATATTTTTCACCAGCATTGTCATTTTTAGAAGCATTGTTCCATTATCCCTTATATTGAGTGAGACACAGAGATTCATCCATGTGCTTAGACCCTCTATAAATGCTGCTGCACTAATTGGATTATAAGCCAGTGGAAAATGTAGGTTGCCGTTGAATGTTTCAAAGATGTTTCCTTGTTTCCTGTGGGGAGAAATTAGTTTCCCTGACATCAATCAGCTCCACAAATGATTTGTTATTCCCTCAAAACATTAAGCCATGATTCAAAGCTGCCTCAGAAATCAATGCCAAGAATTATTAAAAGCTCACTACATCTGAACCATTTAAGTGTGATGGCAAGTGTGAAATCCAAATGAAATCCTTTCACAGTGTGCGGTGTTGTGTAATGAGTTGGGGACAATGCACTGTTTCCCTCAACAGTATTTATGAACTCAGAGCAGTATTTATAATATTTTATTCCATAATGTACTCCTGCACCCACAGGTGCTCCCTACGGTGGTTGACAAGTGCAAACGTGTTTAAGCTGTAAAATAAATATTTCCATTTTGAGAAACAGTCACTGTGACTGAAAACGTGTTGTTTTATCGGCTTATTTGAACAATGTGGTAACATGATTCCTTCCAATATTATTGCAGTTCTGCTGTAAACTAGCCAGCTAACGTAGCTAACCTACTGTAGTCATTTCTAATATAATGACAAAATACTTCCAATTATTAAACAGGCTAATTCTGCCAATAGTGACATTGGTCAACTTTATAATCCCTGAACGTCAACAAGCAATCCAGTCCCCGCTGTGTGCGTCACTTTTTAGTGTCCCCTGGCTTCCGTCGTGTTAGCAGCTTCTTGCAGTGTTTTGTTTATGCAGCGAACATGTTCTCTCAAGTTGGTGAATGTTTTCTAAACGCTGCGCACGTGTTGAAAAGTTGGCGAAGATGTTCCTGCATTTTGCATGTGTTTTACAAATGTTTTGTTTTGTATTTGCATTGTTTTAGAAAGCACAGTGCATTTCTCCTAAAGTATATGTTTTGCGGCTGTGCAGCGTGTTTCCACCTGTCGGCCACCATAGATTTTGCCTTCAATTCAACCTACTGACCCACAACTCCCTCCCCCCCCCCAGTCCTGTGTTGCCCCAGCCAGCACAGACGGTGACAAGGAGCCAGACATGTCCAAGAGATAAAACCGTATGAAGGGGCCTGGCGTAGACCAAGACGCCGCCGTGCATATGTCCTCCACACTCACGCCGTTGAACAAGGCTGTTGATACAGCCATACTACGTGTAGAGTGTGCATGGACCCCAGTGGGGAAGGCTATCCCCGCCTGCCCATAGGCATGTGAAATGCACTCGCAGAGCTATCCTGTTTCTTGGACAGAGCTTTACCGGCCACACCATCCCCAAATCACACAAACAGCTGTTCAGTGTGCGTAATGGAAGCCGTGCGCCCTACATAACATGCCAGCGCATGCACCGGGCAGAGGAGGTGCAAATTAGCCTCCCTGTCCAAAATATGGGGTGGAAGACTAAAGCCGTCTAACCGTATAGCCCTCGACCTGAACAAACTCCTTAGGTTCTTGGGAACAAAGGAGGGGTTTGGTCTGAGTGTCGCCCCGCTACGGATGGAGGAGGGACGCTGTATAACTGGAGTGAGTACCCCAGTTTCAGTGTCCTTTCCATCCATTCTGTCAGTGCACAGCTGAGCTTCAATTCCCCATAAAAGCTGTAGTACAGAAAGGGCTGATTTTCTACTGAGGTCCTTGAACGCACCGCTGCACGCTCTCGGGGGGCCGCGAGCCCCATCATAATGCCTTCTTCACACAGACTGTGAAATGCATCAATCGGAGCGATCACAATAGGCTAGGTGTGTTTTCTGACAACAACACGCCGGCCATAATGTCCCTGCACCCGTATAGCGCTTTGACAGCACTTCCTGCGGTTTATCACACTCACATGCGCGCACCCACTGGCTGCCTCCTTGACTGGAGTAGTTACAACTGGGGTGGCGAGTGGGGAATTGTGTCTCATAATGGGTGCCAACCAGGGGCGGACTGGCCATCGGGAATACCGGGAGTTTCCCCGGTGGGCCGGTGCTGGGTGTGGGCCGGAGGGCCCAAAAAAAAAAAAAGTTTCTAAAAAAAAAAAAAATCTTTTTTTTTGCCTAAATCCTACCGGCCCACATTTGTAAGTGTTCCGGCCACTCCCTTTTTTTTTTTGCTTACCTAAATCCTACCGGCCCACATTTGTAAGTGTTCCGGCCCAGCCCAGCCCAGTGGGGTGTGGCCAGGGTTGGGTTGTAACGGAATACATGTAACGGCGTTACGTAATCAGAATACAAAAATCAAGTAACTGTATTCAGCTCGTGTTACATTTGAAAAACGAGTAATCTGATTACAGTTACTTTCGTAAACCTGAAGTGAATACATTTTGGATTACTTATTGGAATTATTGGTGGAAAGATTTCCTCACAACATGTAATATTCATTACTAAAGGTACAGCCTTGTCTGGTTTCTTGCTCAAGGGCACCACGGCAGGGCAGGAGGTGAACTGGGACCTCTCCAAGTAGAAGTCCACACTCCAAATAGGTCTGGTCGGGGACTTGAACCGGCGACCCTACGGCTCACAGTCCAAGCCCCTACTGACTGCCATAGATTTAGTCCCTAATTTTGCTCTCAAAATGGACCAGATTGATGCATTTAACTTCAACATTTAAAAAAAATCTTCCCGGGGGAGCTTGCCCCCGGACCCCCCTAGAGGAGGTGAGGTCCATCACCTGCCCACACCCCCTGTTAAATTGTCTCACCCACATTGAGGATGCTTCGTACGTCGCCCATGTTTTATTCCATGTGTCAAGTCAGGCAAATTGGGTCAAAATGTTATTGCATCAATGATCTGTTAACATTAAAATCACTAAATATATGCCGTAACTATTTTTGCTCTAGGCAACTCAAGGGCTCAGGTAATGTGATTACTATATGAATAATTGTCCAAAATAACATTAAAGGCATAGGGTTTTTTGTTAAGTAACATACTTTCGTCGCCGGCCGGCCGATACATACCGCGCATTAAGTGGGCCTGTCTGTCAATTAATCCCCGGGCCACTTTTTCCCCCCAGTCCGCCCCTGGTGCCAACTTAACATCGTATGAAACGGACCTTGCCGATTTCAACATTTATGGGGCAATGTGGAATTGTGGAGAGAGATGACTCTTACTCTGGGATAAATGCAATCGTTTTTATGGAATGCATTTTTCACACACACATCACTCAATACAATACGGAACCCACCGTTCTTGCAACAGGGCCTGCATTTCTGTTGAAAGGAAACCTATCTCCTCCTAGGATGATAGATTTGCCTCTCTTACACCACTGAATGGAGGAGGGACGCTGCAGAACTGGAGTGAGTAACCCAGTCACAGTATCCTGTCCACCCCTTCTGTCAGTACACAGCTGAGCTTCCATTCCCCATAACACTGTGTCTTAGGGGACATGCAAGGAGCTGTGGAGCCACAGCTAACAAGCTGTGGTACTCCCTGGTGGCCCTCTCCTCCGCCAAACCTTCCATGAAAGGAAGACTAGCTTATGGGGAACGCGCCTTCGCATTAACGCTGTGTTTCGCATTAACAGTGAAATGCATTAATCGGAGCTATTACACCAGGCGAGGTGTGTTTTCTGACAACAACACGCCGGCTTATAGCGTCTCTGAACCTGCACAGTGCTTTGACAGCACTTTCTGCGGTTTATTCCACTCACAGCGGGGCGGCAAGTGTGGGACAGTGTTATCTCCTCTGAGGATGAGCAAGAAGCAGCATAGGCCGAGCTGCGACTTCTCCTCATCCACGTGACCGAGGAAATCGATCCAAAGAGCCGGCTCCCAGGAGATCATCACAGCCTTTTTTCTTTGGAAAGTGCCATGTGCCGTGATCCCACTGTGGCCACAATGTTGTGCTGGTCATCACCAGGGGGAAGTCCTGGCGGACAGACCTGGGCAGTGGACTTCCATGGACGCCGGACCCAGAAGTGCCCAACAACGAGAAGTCCTCGTCATCCTCTTCCCCTGCAAACGGAGCCATCCGCCCCGCTGGAATGGCGAACGTGAATGGCGAACGTGAATGGCACCGCCTCGGCCATATCCTGGTCTCCCAAACACTCGAAGCAGAGTTAGTGGGGATCGGCCACTATTAAGCCAGGGCACGAAGGACAGGCCCGGGTCTCTAGAAGTGGCGACTCCATGAAGGTATGATGACTTCTTTCTTCTTCTTTCAAATGTTTTACTTTCCTCTGTCAGGTGTTGTCCTGCTCAAAATGTCAAATTTTAGAAAACTGATGAAGGTGACAAGTTAGGGGTGGTGGTGGCCCATAGGGACTTGGCATGGGAACTGGAAGGTCACCAGTTCATGTGCCGGAAAGACCAAGTGCTACCGAGGTGTCCCTGAGCAAGGCACGGTTCCCTACACTGTTCCCTGTGTGCCGTACATAATGGCAGCCCACTGCTCCTAACACGAGGATGGGTCAAATGCAGAGACTGTACATTTCCCCCCTGTGGGACTAATTAAATATTTCTGATTCTGTTCTTTTAAATCCCCTGTATGTGCCACTTAAGAATTAAACTGGAAGTCTAAAAGAGACATTGTCAACAGTGTAGTTACATTCAATATTCCCACTGAATTTGCCCCGCGGACTAAATCCATAATCTAAGGATTTGATGTTCTAAGACTCTTACAGGATCAGTATCTCTAAATGTGAGGCAATGGTTCAAGCTCAAGTATGTCGAGGTCTTGGACAATGGAGCGTGAGATAGGTCGGTGAATCGGAGCAGCTGGAGAGGTATTGAAGTTTTATGGCATTACCGTTGTGATGAAGCTGAGTCAGCAGGCAAAGCTCTCAATCTACTGGTCCTTCTTCATTCTTACCCTCACCTGGTCATGAAGGGTCGGTCATGACCGAAAAAGAACGATATTCGGATACAAGCAGCTGAAATGGGTTTTCTCCGGAGGGTGGCTTGCATTCCCCTTAGGGATAAGGTGAGAAGTTCAGTCATCTGGGAGGGATTCAAAGTGTAGAAAGGAGCCAGTTGAGGTGGATCAGGTAAGGAAGCCACCTGGGCGCCTCCACAAGGAGGTGTTCCAGGCACGTCCAACTGGGAGGAGACCAAGGGGCAGACCCAGGTGAAGGAATATTATCTTTACGCTGCCTGGGAGCGCCTTGGAATCCCCCAGTCAGAGCTGGTTTATGTGGCCAGGGAAAGGGAAGTTTAGGACCCTCTACTGGAACTGCTTCCTATTAGAGCGGACTCCTGGTGGTTCATAGTGGTAGAAGATGAATGAATGGACTCCTACAGTGATGGTTTATCTATCAGTTTTACAACCAGACGTGAAAAGTCACTTAATCAAGAACAGAGTTAACACGGTATTACATGTTTTGTTTGATTCCCATCTTCTTTGCTAACAGAAACGTATCTAAAAAGCACCCATTTCTAGTCTAACATTTTCTTTTTTTAACTCATTGCAGCAGAAACTATTGCTTAAAGCTTTTTTCTTGCACACTGTTCGTTTTGTTATATGTAGTCTGAGGTATTAAAATATACTTTGCAAAATTGCAGGCAGCCTGGTCATGAGGCGATATAACAAAAGCTTTGCACTTACTAAAATCTGTGTTTGAGACTGTGGACAACTCGGTTCATTTGGCTGAGTGTAGGGTAAGGCCCGTACAGTGACTTAATGCCCAGCTAGTTGTGCTCTAAGTGACAGCTGGAGAGCACTTTAAGGCCCCCACATGGGCCAATACAATATTTACGAGGTCTTAGTAAGCAACGGAACACATGAAAAATACAGCTGTCACTGCCTCAACGGTCCCCTGGGATCCACATGCAGGTCAGTGTGGAGGCGGCCACTGCTTCAAACTCAGAGACTCTAGACTCATACAGAACACAGAGCATAGCACATTTTTGGTTTGTTATATTTGGATTTGAATGTTGAAGGTCTATGGTATTAAAACAAAAAAAATTGACCTGGAAATAATAAATAGACGTTAGTTGCAGCTGGGAGCAGTCTGCACGCTCTTACTTTAATATGCAGAATCCCATCATCTGCATGCCATCACGTGTTTTCCTGAAATGGCGTGATGGAGGTAGATTTCCGTTTGGACCAGTGGAAAATGTGTCTCAACTGTGTTTGTGTGTAAAATGCAAATCCACAGATATAGAAGTGAGAGCCACAAATACAAATTGGTTTCACAAAAGCCTTTAAAAATAAAATGAAAAAATGTGAATATCTTTCTAACATTTACAACTTTTTGTTGAGTGTTTTTTAAGGTACTCAAAGACACTTTACAGGGTACAATTCACAATAAATCATAAAAACAACACAAAATACATTTTAGATTTTAAGCAGTTCTGAAAAGGTGGTGGATTTAAAAAAGAAAAGAAAAGTTGAACGGGTGCAGTTTGGAGTTCCATCTTACATTTTTGGGTGGAATTCACTAGAATATCTGCATCTCCGTATTATATTTGTTTAACACTTTTGGGTTTTTAGAAATCTTTTTTTGCAGTTCTTGTTTACATTTACATATTTTCCATTTACAACATTTAGGGATTTACTGTGTGTGTGTGTGTGTGTGTGTGTGTGTGTGTGTGTGTGTGTGTGTGTGTGTGTGTGTGTGTGTGTGTGTGTGTGTGTGTGTGTGTGTGTGTGTGTGTGTGTGTGTGTGTGTGTGTGTGTGTGTGTCCATTTCAGATGTTTACGAACATCAACATTTCCCCTTAATGCCGTATGCGGTTAATTCATCCAATATTTCACATACTGTAAAGTTTAGAACATTTTAGTGTAGCTTGGTTTTTCTTATTGCCACTCCTATCAATCATTTCATGACCCCTCAGATTGTTCTTGGGCCCCTCTGGAGGCCCTTATATTAGGGATTACTGGACCAAACCAGCTGATAAAGTAGTTTGAAAAAGCTCCATCTCAAACAGATGCAACAGTAAAATGGCACACATTAATGCATAAGTATTAACAATATAAAAATGACATATTTATTTAGAGTTATTAGAGTCCTGCGGGAGTCACGAGGGAGTCAAAGAGGAGGCAAATCCTACTTTGATTGAGCTAGGTGTCGCTGGTGTTTTATTTTATTTGGTTGTTTAGCCCCTCATGCTATAATCATGTGTGTTTTCTCCATTCCTGTCTATGTGTCTTCTCGCAATTATCACTGGCCCCGTGTATCTCGTAATCGATATAACCGGCCTGCTCTCGTCTATCCCACGTGCTCCACTGACATCCAACATCTAGTTGCAGGTGGCCTGTGGAACTGCCAGTCAGCTGTTCCTAAGGCTGACTTCATCTCTGGCTACGCTTCCCTGCAGTCTCTGGATTTCCTTGCTCTCACTGAGACCTGGATTACTCCATCCAACACATCCACCCCAGCAGCTCTCTCCACAGCATATTCCTTCTCCCATACACCCAGACCCACTGGCAGAGGAGGTGGCACTGGTCTCCTGCTCTCTCCCAAATGGAGCTTTTCCCTCTTCAAGCTACCTAACTTCACTCCTTCCACCTTTGAATTCCATGCCGTCACAGTAACCCATCCTATACAACTAACCATTGTTGTTCTCTACCGTCCACCAGGCGCCTTGGGGGACTTCTTGGAGGAATTAGATAATCTCCTCTCACACATCCCTGAATCTGGCCCGCCCGCTGTACTTCTCGGAGACTTCAACCTCCAGACGGGGAAGATAGACAAACTAACATCTCTGTTAACCACCTTTGCCTTCTCACTGTCTCCATCCCCACCAACTCATAAAGCTGGCAATGTCCTTGATCTCATATTCTCAAGGAACTGCACTACTTCTAACCTCTCTGTAAACCCGCTCCACACATCCGATCACTTCTTCATTTCATTCTCTCTACCCCTTTCCAAACATAACAAACTAATCTCTTCTCATCCTGCACCTGTCCGCCGTAACCTCCGTTCCCTCTCCCCCTCTACCTTTGCCTCATCGTTGCTCTCTGCCCTCCCTTCCTCTGACTCGTTCCAATTGCTGCCTCCAAACTCTGCTGCAGAAACACTCCTCTCTACTCTCTCATCCTCTTTGGACTCTCTCTGTCCTCTCACATCTCGGCAGGCTCGTCAGTCCCCTCCTGCCCCCTGGCTAAATGACGCACGGCGTGCTAATAGAACCGTCCTTCAGGCAGCAGAGCGGAAACGGTGGAAATCCAAACACCATGACGACCTCCTAACCTATCAGGCTCTCCTCTCCTCTTTCTCTGCTTCGATCTCTCAGGCAAAAAGCATTTTCTTTCAAGATAAGATCCAATCTTCCTATTCCAATCCCAAAAAACTATTTTCCATCTTCTCCACCCTCTTGTACCCCCCCAAAGCCCCTTCCCCCTCCTCCCTTCTGTCAAGCGACTTTGTTAACCACTTTGTAAAAAAGGTTGATGATATTCGCTCTTCTTTTTCTGACTCACCTTTAGTCACCGCTGGGTCACCAGACCCTCCTTCCACCCACACACTAACCTCCTTTTCCCCTCTCTCTCCAAGTGAGGTTCTTACCCTCATTACCTCTGCCCGCCCTACCACCTGTCCTCTGGACCCTATCCCTTCAAACCTCCTTCAGACTATCGCTCCTGATATTCTACCGTTTCTCACCCATTTCATCAACACTTCTCTAACTTCTGGTCACTTTCCAAACAGTCTCAAGGAGGCAAGAGTAAACCCTCTCCTAAAGAAACCCACTCTCAACCCGTCAGATGTTATAAACTACAGGCCTGTCTCTCTCCTCCCGTTCCTGTCTAAAACACTTGAACGCGCTGTCTTTAGACAACTCTCCTGCTATCTCCATCAGAACAACCTTCTGGATCCGCACCAGTCTGGTTTAAAGGCAGGTCACTCCACAGAAACTGCCCTCCTTGCTGTCACTGAGGAACTGCACACTGCTAAAGCAGCCTCCCTCTCCTCTGTCATCATCCTGTTGGACCTGTCTGCTGCATTCGACACGGTGAACCATCAGATCCTCCTTCGCACTCTCCAAGAACTTGGAGTTTCAGGCTCTGCACTTTCCCTCCTCACCTCATACCTCAAAGACCGCACCTACAGGGTTACTTGGAGAGAGTCCGAGTCCGACCCTTGTCAATTAACTACAGGGGTCCCTCAGGGCTCTGTTCTTGGTCCCCTCCTCTTCTCCTTGTACACAAACTCGCTCGGATCAGTCATTAGCCCACATGGTTTTTCATACCACTGCTACGCTGACGACACCCAATTAATTCTGTCCTTTCCCCGCTCAGAGACCCAGGTCGTCGCACGCATCTCTGCTTGTCTAGCCGACATCTCTCAGTGGATGTCTGATCATCACCTCAAGCTCAACCTTGACAGGACTGAACTGCTTTTCCTTCCGGGAAAAGATTGTCCCACTCTTGACCTAACAATCAACATTGGCACCTCTGTTGTTTCCCCGACTCAGACTGCAAGGAATCTGGGTGTGACCCTAGATAACAACCTGTCCTTCACTGCAAACATCGCTGCTACAACCCGCTGCTGCAGATACACGCTTTACAACATCAGGAGGATACGTCCCCAGCTGACCCAGAAAGCGACGCAGGTTCTGGTCCAGGCTCTCGTCATCTCACGCCTAGACTACTGCAACTCCCTCCTGGCTGGTCTACCTGTATGTGCCATCCGACCTCTGCAGCTCATCCAGAATGCAGCTGCTCGCCTGGTCTTCAACCTTCCTAAATTCTCCCACACCACGCCGCTCCTCCGCTCCCTTCACTGGCTTCCGGTAACTGCTAGAATCCATTTCAAGACAATGGTGCTTGCGTACCATGCTGTGAATGGATCTGGCCCTTCCTACATCCAGGACATGGTTAAACCGTACACCCCAGCACGTGCACTCCGCTCTGCATCAACCAAACGGCTCGCTGCACCATCGCTGCGAAGGGGACCCAAGTTCCCATCAGCAGAAACACGTGGGTTTGCTATCGTGGCTCCAAAATGGTGGAATGAGCTCCCCATTGACATCAGGACAGCAGATAGCTTACACACCTTCCAGACTGAAAACTCATCTCTTTCGACTCCACTTCGAGTGATAGAACTATTAACAAAGCACTTATATATCAATAAAGGACTGGCTTATCTAAAGCCAGTTGAGTAGCACTTGAAATGTTTTTGCTCTATGAAGCCTGATGTACTTATATGATTCTGTTTTCTTCAAGTTTGTATTTTGTTGGTCGAACGCACTTATTGTAAGTCGCTTTGGATAAAAGCGTCAGCTAAATGCAATGTAATGTAATTTAGTGTTGATACTTCAATCATGAAGGCTACCTCTATCAGTCCTCATCCAGATATTCAGCGTTCTATTCATCTCATCACTGTGGGAATTTTGGGAAAGATATATACCTATAATCTGTTCATACAAATAGTTTTAATTATAGCTGTCCCCTCTGTATACGTCAAACTGTCAAAGTTATTGGAGTAATGATTAATTGCTGTTAGATGTATACACATGCTCCGTATAAACAGTGCATCTCTCTGCATCCTGCATCAGATGAGAGGGAAACTCATCCAACCAATGTGAGACAAACAGCAGGGAGTCCTTGTTCAGGGAAACTGTCAGGCATCAGTAGTCACATCACATCAGTGTGTTCCAACTGCAATTTTCTGCCGCTGAGTGTTGGAGAGTGCAAAGAGAGAGGTAGGGAGAAAATTACAGTAGTCACCTCCGTGATGCAGCCTGCCTAATGGCATGGTGTGGAGGCAGCAGACACACCCGCACAATAACCTAGTGGAGGAAGAAGAAATGCTATTTGGGACTGAAGATATAATAAAGTCAGAATGACATGTTAACCAGCGGAGAATGACAAGTAGAGAAAGGCCAGGAAACAATCAAGAAAGAAAAACAACACAAACAAATAAACAAACAAACTGAGGATGGTATTTTGAAGAATAGCTGGAAGAAAATGTATAGACTAAAGTCCATGCTTCAGGTTAAAGGTCCTCAATATGATATTCAGAACATAGATTGAAGGAATGCCAGTGGTGGAATGTAATACATTCACTCAACATTGTACCTGTACATACATTTGCATTGTATGCTACATTTACTTTTACTGCATTACATTTTGGAGGCAATCATTGCATTTTGAACTCTCCTACATGTATTATTTTGTAAAGGATGTGATGCAATACCATGTATTTTTTTAAATACACAGTATTTTAAAATGCATCTAAAATGGTCTCCACATTACAAACAACAACATTAAAATGATTAGATATGATCATGATAAAAACAGAACGGTTACATTCTATAACCTATAAATCAAAGAGCAATTCTACAAGTAAGTACTTTAATTTTGGTACACAATGTGCATTTTTCTGATAACACACCCTACTTCTACTTAAGTAACATTTTAAATGTACTTGAATTGGAGTATTTTAAGACCATAATTGTCCTTTCTCTCAAGAAAGGACCTGGGTACTTTTTCCACTACCGAGGAATGCATCCAACTGAGGCCAAAGTGCCGCCAGAGTTAATAGTGTTAACCTGGGGGGGTGAGGGTTAGGGTCTTATAGGATGGCCACTTGCTCGCCACTTCAGCACAACATATTCTGATGCATGCGTGGCCTGCCTGGGTTTGTAAATAAAGACCAGATAACCAACATGTTACAGCATACACACAGCGAGAGACAATCTGTTGAAGCTCGTTTTTGCCCTCCAGTTTACTGCTCATCCTACATGCATACATATAAAGATAATCAGTAACCAAAAGCATCATTATTGCTTTTGTTTAGTACAACAAATGTGACTGCATGCATTAAATCTGTTTGCAGATGATGTGATAGAAAACATTGTATTATATGATTAACACCTGATACTTCAATTGGAAACTTGGTCATGCATTAAAAGTGAAGGCTTAAAAGCAACACAATCCATTCAGGAAATAATACAGTTAATTACTGTTTAATACAAAATAGTAGCTAATGTAAAAAGGTGTTGCTAATTCATGTGTACACATGGAACCTGACTGTGCGGACTAATGTGTTTGCAGCAGAGTGGTGCTGGATTTATTTGAAAAGACTGTATATGCCATCTGCAATCCAATGCATTCTTCCTCCTCTGCAGATCAATGAGGCTCGTAATAGGAGTTGGTCTACACTGCTGGATGAAATAATGACACTGGAGAGAATGATCATAACAAGAGAGGAGGAGTGCAATTCATTACAAGTTGTGTTTGTATTGATGTTTATAGTAAAAGTCACATCAAAGCTGTAGAGGAGACGGGTGATGGAGGGAGCAGCGATATAAAAGGCATGCAAATATATCAGGATGCAAAGCAACCAACAATGGTGAACTGTAAGTAAGTAAGTAAGTAAAACTTTATTTATATAGCACCCTTCTCAACACGGATGTACAAAGTGCTTTACAGTACAGTACACAGGACACAATTCACAGTACAACTATAAAATGTAGAATAAAAGGCATAAAACGGCAGCAGGTAATACATAGGATAAAACATACGACAAAACACCATAACAAAAAGAAAAAAAGAAGACAGCCACTAACTCACCTCCGACGACGACCCAAAGGCCTGTCGGAAGAGGTGGGTCTTTAACCGCCCCTTAAAAATCTCTATTGAGGCCGAGGTTTTTATTATTTGGGGGAGTTTGTTCCAAAGCCTTGGGGCCACCGCCTCAAAGGCACGGTCACCCTTAGTCTTTAGCCTGGTTCGGGGCACCCTTAGGAGGCCTTGCTCAGAGGACCTCAGGGCCCGGGTTGTGATGTGAGGGTGGATAAGGTCATTGATGTAGGCTGGGGCTTGGCCATGGACGGCTCTATATGTGAAGACCAGTACTTTGAATTGGGTTCTGAGATGGACAGGGAGCCAGTGCAGGGCAGAAAGGATCGGAGTGATGTGGCATGTTTTTTTGGACCGAGTCAGTAATCTGGCTGCAGCGTTTTGGACCTGTTGTAACCGGTGTATTGATGTTTTGTTGAGGCAGGAGAACAGAGCATTACAGTAATCAAGCCGGGATGAAATAAAGGCATGGATAGCCATCTCCATTTCTGCGTTGGATAGAACCCCCCTGAGCTTGGCAATGTTCCTGAGATGGAAAAAACAGGTACGGGTCAGAAGTGTTATGTGTTTGTCTAGTAGCATTGACTGATCGAAGGTAACACCAAGGTTTTTATGTTTGCCCTTATGTTACCACTGAATGAACCCAGGTGGCTTGCTACCTTAGAGGCGATGTTATCAGCCGCCAAGATCAAGACTTCCGTTTTTGATGCATTAAGCTGTAGGAAGTTGCTTGACATCCACTCCTCAATTGCAGACAGACATGTGATGAGGGTGTTTACTTTTTCCATTTTGACAGGTTTGAAGGAGAAGTAAATCTGGATATCATCTGCGTAGCAGTGATACGAGACACCTTCAAATTAAGTGGCCCAATGGGTGCTAATGCTATCTGATGAGAACGGGCCCACCGCCACAGAGAAACGTCTCCCACTGAGGTACGAGGCAAACCACTGGAGGGCAGACCCTGAGAGGCCTACCCACTCCCTTAGTCTATCTAGCATGATGGCGTGGTCCACTGTGTCAAACGCTGCACTCAGGTCCAACAACACCAGAACCACGCAATCGCCTGCATCCGATGCCATCATGAGGTCATTGGAGACCCGGAGGAGAGCTGATTCTGTGTAGTGGTGTTTTCTGAAACCTGATTGGAATTTGTCATGGATTTTATTGTCATTCAGAAATGTATTGTGTTGATTAGCAACACATTTTTCTAAAACTTTTGACACAAATGGGAGCTTTGAGATGGGCCTGTAATTATTCGGGAGGGAGGGATCTAGATTGGGTTTTTTGAGAAGGGGCTGAACAACCGCCTGCTTAAATGATGGGACGGAGCCAGAGACAATGGAGATGTTTATAATGTGGAGCAGGGGTGGAGCGACACATGAAAAAACTTCTTTTAGCATGGACGTTGGTAAAGCATCCAGAGGGCTTGAGGAAGATTTCATAGTGCTCACTACAGAGGTCAGGTCGGCTATGGTGATGCAGGAGAAATTACTCAGCGTGGCCTGCCTAACTGGACAGATAGGGAGGGGGGAGTGTGAGGGGGTGATGCTCGACCTCACATCAGCTACCTTGTTTATAAAAAAGGTGAGAAAACGGTCGCAGTCGTCGTTTGAATAAATAGGAACTGAGGGGGTGGACGGGTTTACAATGGTAGGAAGCATGCTGGATATACAGAGTCATTGTGATGATTCTGTTTAGTTTTGGTTTTGTTGTGTGGTTTTGTTGTGTTTTCTTCTGTCTCCCCCCTCCCTTCTCTGTTTTTCACTGCAGGGTGTGACAGGGAGTTGGCTGGCTCCTCCCAGCAGCAGGCGAGGCACACCTGTTTTCATTCACCTCTTCAACCTCTTGACATAAAAGCCCGGTCCTCATGCCACTTCCCTGCCAGATAATTCTGTCGTGTTCGACCCTCCGGTGTGTCTCGCTGCTCTCCTCGTCCCTGTGATCTCGTCGCCTGGATTTTTGTCTCCTGTCCTTTCTGTCTCCGTGCCAGCCAGCTTCCTGCCTCCACTGCCGTTACCTTTGCCTCTGCTTTAAATACACTTTTTGTTTTTGACCATCTCTCTCTAAGTCTTTTGCTTTGGGGTCCAATATCTCTAGGCCGTAACAGTAATAACAGTTTAGTACAATGAGCATTATGCTGAACAGCATCAGAACCCTTGCTGTTTATTTTCTGACCTTAATCACATTTCTTTTTACTGCATTTAACCATGAAAAAGGGCTGTGTGGATTTTTGGAACTGCTTTGGTTACAAGTACAACCATGTTTTTCTAGCATCTTCCTCTCTGAATTTGTTGGTGCATTGTTACATTTATGTTACCACTTTCCACTGTCAATCAGTGCAAAAGTGTCAACTATCAATATAACTAGTTGTTGCTAGTTCAAGTTTAAGGTCACTCTAAAACTTGACCTGAAAACTGAAAGACAATTGGTGGAGATTTATTATGTCCTTTTATACAAATTTGACGTCTGTTAACAAAGAGTAAAACATATTGGTTTCCTTCCTGATGATGATAATATCGTGCTATATTAGGTTCCAGCAAACAACCATTGACCTTTTTCTTCACCTTAACTAAGGCGCTTCAGAATTGCTGCTACTTTGCTAAGTGTCGCCTGTTTACAGTATCAACCTTTTCTTGCCAACTTGTCCGTTTCTAATCTTTTTAATGTTATCAGGATTTCAATTATTTTCAGTGGAGCATGTATCCATTTAGATTACCAATTTATTTGTGATTAGTTTACCCAAAATACCAATACTTTGAATTTACACAGATGTTTGGAGCTATGCAACCCTGTCTCCTCAAAATTCCTTCCCACAGTACTAAACTGCATTCTCAATTACGTTTAGTTAGAAACGTATTTTCTCCCACATTATGTTTGTTATATCTTACCCAGGCTCCGCCTGGACTCTATGGGTACTACTTCTCAACCATACCATGCAAGCATTCACCTACTGAGATTGATATCTATAAACGTAGCCGGCCCAAGCCCCCAGGAAGTGTGCCGGACTCTGATGAGAATATTCGTTGTGGCCAAACGGCGGTACTACACTTCCGTTAGGTTGCTGGGCCCGGAAACACTTTTTCCCATTGACTTACATGGGGAAAGAGTGGTCTGTAAATCGTTGGATACATTTTTTTAAACTAAATAAACTACCCAGTATGAACATTTGCATAGCCCTTATTAAAAACATTCGGTCCTCAAGTTGTAAAATGTGCTAATACCGTTATTCTGAGAGTTATGTCCCTCGGTATTATGAACGCGCAACTAACCCACGGGACCGCGCCGCCCGGCACGTTCATGTAACGTGTTCACCTTTACCCATGGATGCACAATAAGAACGGACCCATATCGCCTTACTGCTAGCCCACGGAGCTGTAATAATGGATATATTGCACATGTTTGCAGGAATTCATCATTTGTCAAATATTATACTACATGGGCTGTATGATGTAAATCTTGAACCGTAAATGTTGTATTAAATAAAGTTAATATTACCGACGTAGATTAACATCCCTGTAGCTTCTTATTGCACTAAGAAGCTGATTGCACTGTGTATATATATATATATATATATATTAGTGCTGTCAAAATTATCGCGTTAACAGCGGTAATTCATTTTTTGAATTAATTGCGTTAAAATATTTAACGCATTTAACGCATGTGCAGAATGGCCCGCCCCATACGTGCCACCAGTGGCAGCGCCAGGGTATGGCTGGGGTAGGCTACACCCATACCAAGAAATGGCTTAGCCCCACCATGAAAAATGATGTTAAAGTAAGCAAAATAAAGTCCGCCAACTCTCGCGGAGTAAATTGCACAGACAGCAGTTAGTAAGATAGATTTCAGTAGCCACGGTTTTGAAAACTTTTGTCACGTAGTGATCGTCTTCTCAATGGAACATCTTTGATAACGGCGTGGTGTTGTTGCAGGAAGTCCCGACGGAGAATACTTTTGCGTAATCTGATGCGTACCGTCACTTGTGTCACAAAGCGCATTTGCGTACCGACGTACTTGTGAAGCTTTTCCAGAAGGCGGTTAGATGACCGGACGACAGAGTCGGTCTCCGTGTGCACAGACAGGGCTGCTGTTAACGTCGGTCTGTACAACGGAACTGTGCCAAAACTACGCCAACCAGCTGCGGAGGGAGACTCCCCCCTTCACTGGAGAACTGCGCTAAAACAGCTGATCACAACGTTCACGCTCTGTGGTCACGAAGTACTCCACTAGCCCCCCCCCCCGACTTTCCTGAAGTACTCCCCTGTTGATAGAAATCAACACGTAATTAATTAAGACCCCACGGTTTGATGATTGATAGGTGTGTGGGCTGTCTTTCATTTTGACACGCAGAAAAATGTTATAATAAACATAGATACTGTATGTTAAATGGATATATCCGCCTTCTTTCGTTTATCTTTCCATTCCCACAACAATATACATAAATAAATGGCATATTTTGGACATAGTTCGAATGGTGATTAATCATGATTAATTAATTTTTAAGCTGTGATTAATCTGATTAAAAATTGTAATCGTTTGACAGCCCTAATATATATACATATATATATATATATATATATATATATATTAGGTATACATATATATACATATTAGGTATACATATGTATGTATATATACATATATATTACCTATATACATATATACATATATATATATGTGTGTGTGTGTGTGTTTCCATTAACGCGAAAAAACTGCGGCATTTGTACAGCTCCATATGGGTACTGCAATTAGTGAAGTGCTTTCCTCCGTGGTGAAACGATCAGCACTGCACCACGGAGGAAAGCGGCATAAAGTCGCCTGGAGATAAAGAGAGCAGGGCTGCGTTGCATGCATAGCTTCCTTCTGCAGGTAACGGGGAGACGCGCACTGGGGGCGGTCTCATTCAGGATCCGAAAATACAATTTAAATATTTTTGCACACTTTGTCCTAGTGTGCCACTGGTTACGGTGCCGTGTGCCAATGGTGGCACGCGTGCCAGGGGTTGCCGACCCCTGGGTTAGCTGGAAGGCTCTGTTGTGATCGGTCAACTGCTAAGACCAATGTCCCGCCCCTTAGCCTATCACAATGTGTTGGAGCGCTAGCCAAGACAAGTGTTGGTGTTACATATGCGATGTCATTATGTTACAGAAAAAAACAATGACAACGTACAAGAGCACATAAGCATTGACAGAACAGATATGCACAAATACAGCACATATTGGAGCACATATTCCAAATCAAAACCCTTACATACAAACCCATAAACAACAGACACAAAAGTAGAAAAGAGCTAATCTGACCCTTGCTATCTCAGCTGTCTAACTCCACATATTGTTATAAAAGCATTACATCCGGTCGAACAACACTTCACTACTTAGCCGGACAGTTTTGACACCATGATGGACAGTTACGGTCACAGTCTCTTCGATTTCAAATCCTACTTGTGTAGCCAGAATTATTCTGCCCTTCAAATGCCGTGCATCTTCCTCTGATGCAAGACTCCAGCCAAGGCTTCACTCACACCCACCTCCAAATCACCATGCTGTCAGACCTGAAACCATGGCAACAGGCATCACAGTCTCCCTTACTCAAACAGTCATGTGCGATTTCTTTAAATGTATTGGCATGCACCTTTACACCTTTACATTATCAATAATGCTTGTAATAGATTAAATTAGGACTGTTTACAGGCAACAGTAAAAACAAATAGCTGTTGGATGCATATGAACATCATATCAGTTTATGTTCACCAATAAGTCAAGTGAACAATCGGGTTGAACTATCTTTTAAAAATAATCTCAGTATTTCTTTCTGAATATTAATAGTTAGTATTAGTAAATTGTATACATTTTTGTCAACCATGTTAATGGTGTGCAAAGACGTAAATCCCTGTGTTCCCCCCAGATAGAGTTTTTTTTACATTAAAGCATGGAAACATGTCACAGAGACACAGAATTAAATGATAAAACCTGAAAATGAGCATTATAGGCCGCCTTTAAGTATTTATTTTATTGAATTAAAAGACAGTATGACATGGGACGTATACAGTATGTATTTATTTAATGTTTCTTATTATTCAGATGTGAACTCTATATAATGAAGGACATACAGTAGGAATATGATATTACTACAAGAGTGAGATTATTTTTATTTTTATCAATTGGTGTGAAGGTGTGCTGTGAGTCTATCGAAACATGCGTGAGTGAACCTTTTCTGAAAAGAACAAAAAGTAAAAAAACTCTAAAATCTTGTATTTACACAGTTTGATTCAGACATTAAACTCACAAAAATCACTATATATCAGGGAGTTAGTAGGATCCGTACAGACTGGCAATATTATGAGTGTTTTTCCAAGGGTGGGATGAATTACACATCACAGGTTATATATATGCTAGGGTCTATTTGAATCCCTTCTTTTTCTTCTCTCTGTTTAACTTCCTTTTTGTTCTTTTTGACAACAGTCACCCAATGGATTCTTCCATTAAAACAGATTAAATGCCTTCAGAGTACATTACACAAATCCCGATACACTGAAGTCTCCCAAGATAAATGTTGGTTCAATAATAATTCCAAACGTCACTTAATGGCTTTGACAATGTTAGCCCAGGACAGTATCGACAAGGGGAATGTTATGATAAGCAGGGAAAAATCTAATTTATCAGAGTCATTTTAGAATGTTAATTGATTAATTCAAATCACTCCCCCCCCACCCCCCTTATTGTGAGAGATAGGGAATGAGTGCTGAAAGTAATATCACCAGAATTTGGAAACAGAGCGCCTGCATTTGAAATGAATGATGTATTAGTTTAGAGGGGATTGGAAGGAATCCTTTGTCCTCACAGATCTGCAGTTACCAGCAGTGATTACACAACCTTTCGCCTGCCAATCCACCCGCCAAGTGCACTGCTCATCATCTGTATGTATTGTTTATACTGTTATTATGAAATGGCAATGATTTAGGAAACATAATCCACTGACCTCAAACTTTCTTGCGCTCAGCAGTAGAATGAAAAAGAAATAACATTTGCAATTTTAGAAGATAACCATTGTTTAGACACACACACTCAGATGTAATGGTATTCATATTCTGAAAGCCAATAAATTATGCATTTACTGTAAAGTATCTCCTGCCATCCCTGGAGAATTACCCTTATTATTATGGATTTTGATCAGGGCCCAGATTTGAGAGTATATCTTCAAGGAAATATATATATATATAACTTATCGCAAAACCACAACTCTGCTACCTTTTTAAATCCCACTCATTGGTAAATAAGACCAAAGGTTTAGACCCTGCTCTCTGGGGGCTGTATTGTTCATTATACCTCGCAACAAGGAATTGCTTTATGGAACAAACGCTGCACTACTGATTTTGACAGTATCAAGGCCATCCTGTTCACAGGTTAAATTATGAAAAAATAGATAATTTCTGTTTAGATAATTATTCACTTCCTGGATATGCCCAGAAAATATGTGAATCTTAATTTTGAAGGCTTAAAGATTGCACTAAAGTAAAAGTCTGTTTGAATATATCCAATCTTAGATATCCATCCATCCATCCATCTTCTCCCGCTTATCCGTGGTCGGGTCGCGGGGGTAGCAGTTCCAGCAGAGAGCCCCAAACTTTCCTTTCCCTGGCGACATCAACCAGCTTTGACTGGGGGGTCCCAAGGCGCTCCCAGGCCAGCGAAGAGATATAATCCCTCCACCTGGTCCTAGGTCTACCCCTTGGTCTCTTCCCAGCTGGACGTGCCTGGAACACCTCCCTAGGGAGGCGCCCAGGTGGCATCCTAACTAGGTGCCCGAACCACCTCAACTGGCTCCTTTCGACGCGAAGGAGGAGCGGTTCAACTCCGAGTCCCTCCCTGATGACCGAACTTCTCACCTTATCCCTAAGGGAGACACCAGCCACCCTGCGGAGAAAACCCATCTCGGCCGCTTGTATCCGCGATCTCGTTCTTTCGGTCATGACCCATCCTTCATGACCATATCTTAGATATCCAGTCAATAAAAAAATAAAGAGTATTACTTATTCTTTGAGAGTAGCAATTAATTAAAAATAACAAATCACAAGGGAACTGGTTAAAATATTACAACTTAATACATTAAGATTAGAAGAATCTTGTTAATGAACTGTTTGGAATGTATTAAATAACCACGAGAATAAGAAATCAAGTTCGTATATTTCGGGAAAATCGGTCAGATATTGAACATAAAACATTACTAATGAACCTGTGGTACGTTTTGACAATTACTGTAGGTATGAGTATTAATGTTGTGACCATTATTTGTTAGCTTTATCATAAAAGTTATTGTTAAAGAGGCACTACTATCTCTGTGCATGTAAAATCCCTGTGTCCACTCTAGTGGCAGTTTCTCTCTCCCCCCCTGCCTAAACGCCTCCATTGGACTCCTTTGTTTACTTCTGTACTATAATGGCATCACTATGTTAGATGTGTCCAACACATTATACATGATAGGCTAAGAGGACGTGACATTTCTAAGTAGTTGACCAATCACAAGAGAGCCGGCTTGATAACCAATCAGAGCAGACTTTGCTCTGGTTTCAGACAGAGGGTGAAAAGATGTGTATGAGAAAAATAAAGAGCTTTTTGAACATTAAAGCATGCGAGACATGTCACACTAGAGACACTAAATACAGACATGAATTTGAACATGAGCATGATAGGGCTCCTTTAAACACCTGAGATCCACAGTAGAGACAGATGGTATGGCAGAATAGAACCTAAGGGTGCTCGGAGCTCAAGTGTACTGAAAAGGCTCTATAAATATCTAAAGCTACACATGAGGGACATATCTGAAAGAGATATAGCCAGCAGCAGAGTCAGGTTCATTGTCAAGTTAAAGAGTTAAACAACTTCCAGGATCTTTATAGAAACAGTCTAGACCAGGGGTATTCAACTAAAATCCAACGAGGTTCAGTTAGAGAAAATCATCCCATGCAAAGGTCCGGAGCTTCAAAATGTCTAAGTTGCTTTATGAATTAGTGTGGTATATATTGAAGTAGCCTGTAGCTTTATCAACGTCTGCATGTAATCAACAACTGACTGCCAATCAAATAAAGAAAGTACAATTCAAAAACAACAATATGTATTGTCAATTAACATTGAACTATACAGATATACAGTAAATACTGTGGATATGTGTAATGTTCCTCTCGGGCTGCATTTAAAAATGAAATAGAGAAAATAAATAAAATAGCTTTTGAAAATATGTGCATCTTAAAAGTGCTTAATTTTAGATAAATAAAATAAAGTGTAGCAGCAGCTTGAGTTTCCCTTTTTCAGTCTTTACACATCATAACAATTGAACAGTTTTAAAGTTTCTCTTTCCCTCTTATATTGTAGTCCCTCACTCACTTTTTTTTAAATTCAGTGCAAGAATTGAGCTCGAGCTTGTCCTGCCAGGAGTTTAAATCTGGGCTGAAATGGTGTCAGGGCCATTCTCATACACACATGCAGGTGCTGTCATAGTTTTGGATTTATGTTTTCCACCTTTGTTTTGAAATGTTTTCCTCTTTGTTCCTCTGGTCCCTCTCCCTGTGTTTTTCCTCCCTGTCGTTAGTTTCCCTGGTGTGTCTAATTGTCCGAGTGTGTTCACATGTTGCCCTTGTGTTTCTCCTCCCCTGCCCAGCTGTGTCTTGTCCTGTGATTACCATTCTGTGTATTTTGTCTTCCCCTGTGCTCCATGTCTGTTCGTCGTCATATCATGTCACCCATGCTTGACCCCGTTGGGGGTCCCGCTGACTACTCTTCTTCCGGGGGTCCTGCCAACCCTGTGTCCTGTCCCGTTGGAGGCCCCCCGTCACCTGTCTCGCCGGGGGTCCTGCCAACTCCTTGTCCTCTTCCGCCGGGGGCCCTGTCTACTCCTTGCCCTGGTGCGTTGGTGGTCCCATTGACACCAGCCATGTCATGTCCAGGATCCCGTCTACGCCTGTCCCACCGGCTCCAGTGCCTGTCCGGCCGACACTGGGTCCTGTCCGGCCTCCGGAGCTGTGCAGTCTTCGTCCTCGAGCCCGGCCCCCTGAGTGCCGCGGCCTTCGCCCTCAAGCCCGGCCTCCTGAGTTCCCCAGCCGTGGTCTTCGCCCTCGAGCCCAGCCCTCTGACTCCTCAAACTCTGCCTTGCCCCCGGGCCATCCGCCCGAGACCCCCTCCATGGACTCTGCCTTGCCCCCGGGCCGTCCGCTCGAGACCCCCTCCTCGAACTCTGCCTTTACCCCGGGCCATCCGCCCGAGATCCCCTCCATGGATTATGCATTGCCCTGGGATGTTCCTCCCTGTCGTTAGTTTCCTTGGTGTGTCTAATTGTCCGAGTGTGTTCACCTGTTGCCCTTGTGTTTCTCCTCCCCTGCCCAGCTGTGTCTTGTCCTGTGATTACCCTTCTGTGTATTTTGTCTTCCCCTGTGCTCCATGTCTGTTTGTCGTCATATCATGTCACTGTCACCCATGCTTGTCCGTGTCTCCTGCCTGTTCCCGTATGTAAGTTTGTTCCTGTCTGTCGTGCTCCCCGGTTTTGTTTCTGTTAGCTTCTTGTTTTTTCATGCATTCGGCTTTTTTTAATAAAGCACGCTTTTTGAAACATTTTTTTTTAACTGCACTTGGGTCCTATTTTCCCCAAACCTGACGGGTGCTCATTGGTTAGCGTCGGTTAGCCTGCCCTGGAACCATATTTAGTTTTAATTTTGATCCTGGTGGACTGATCATATTGGGCTCTGAGACTGCTTATTTTTTGTGACCTCAGTTCTGACTTGAGAGGGAATGTTTGTCAAACACTTTGTGTTTTGTCTCATAGTGGAGTTTTGGCACTTTTAATGAGCGCCACGGTCTCTGAACAAATGAGACACACTGGTTCTGTGCTCCCAGTGGGCAGGATGAACATGAATAAGTCCACTCAGGGTTAAAAGCTCTGTTCTCACCGTCCACTTTCCTCTTCTTGGAGAGCGCCATGTGTAATTATTTGTCTCTCCCTGTCTGCCGCTAACACGTCTGTTCACTCTCCTCTCCGTCTTCTCTCTCTGTATCGCTAATTATTCTCTTCACTTACTTTCCTCTCCGCTTCTCTCTGCCGCTCACTCGTCTCTTCTTCTGTGTTTCTCTCCCTGTATCGCTCACTCGTCTCTTTCGCCCCCTGTCGGCAGCGGTTAAAATAGAATCACCCCGTCAAAATTGAAATCCCCTATTAATGTATTGATTATAGGTCTGGACCGCGGTCCGCCTGTTGCCGACCCCTGGTCTAGACTGTTGATTAAATTATCTTTCTTCCCAGTCCTCCAAATCCAACATGTTTGGACAATCCTTGGACACACACTGAAATGTCTCAGCAGTACAAATGAAAATGTTCAATTATGCCAGTTTGGACTCTCCCCAGAGCATTGCAAATCACAAAGAAAGAGAGATGTTTGTGTTTTTAAAGGCTCCAAACTGAAGTTCATGTGCAGTTCTTCTCTTTTTAAGACAGCAGGCTGTTGGCCAGATTCACCCAGTATCATTTCAAATCCTTTTGTGGCTCTCTGTGACTGAGACAGTGTACATGCCATCTGTCGGTCTTGGTGTGTTTTTTTCTTTTTTCTTGTTGCTATACAGACCCTAAACCGAGCTTTAGCCTATTATTATTCTCAAGTAGTTTAATACCGACATTTTGTCAAATCCCGACATCTAAATATGCGAAGGCACCCATTGTTGTCTGTATACAGTAGTAATGCACTGATTTTTCAGTTACCGTAGGTCCAACGTGAAATGTCACCACAGATTTAGTGTGTGTTTTGAGCTTTGATTCCAGTTGGAGAGCCAAGGCTGCTCAACTGAGGTATTCTGTGGGAGGATGTGATGGTATATTTTCCCAATCTGACACCCATTTTTATCTTTTTTATTAGATTCCCAAACATTCTATTCTTAAACCCTTAAATGGGCAATCACATATACATATTTTGGAAAATTAATGATTAGTACTTCCTACATTACACCCAAATTACACTGTAATTGCACCCAAATTACACATGTATACACCCCTATTACACCCAAGTAACACCATTATTACACCCTTCTTACATCATAATTGCACCCCCACTACACCCATATTCCACTGTTATTGCTCCCTCATTACGCATTAATACACCCCTATTTTACCCAAGTTACACTATTATTACTCCCATATTGTACACTCATGTAACACTGTTATTAAACCCACATTACACTGTTATGAGACCCATATTCCACCCATGTAACACCAATATTACACATGTGTTTTACACTATTGGACACTGCCTATCAAATAACTGTTTCTTCCAGGCTGCAGAAACCATTTAGGGGCAGTGGTTGCACAAAAGAATCTTTTAAAAAAAACATAAAATATTAATCTACAACCTACTACCCACAGCTGTACCATGCCATGCAAATGCAGCATTAGATTCAGTGATACATGCGGCTGGTACACAATAGTCGGCAGGTCTCTGCTCCTTCAGACTGAACTCTTCATTAGCCAGGTTTGATGTCTCTGAGACGGTGTGACTGCAGGGAGTGTTTACAGCGCTGCGTGCATACAGAAACAAACAGATAATCAGCAGCGGTGGAATAGATACTCTCATCTTCAAATTCGTACTCTTAAGTAAAAGTACAAAAGTATAAAGCAAATATAAAATGTTCATCATAAAGAATAGCCAATTTCAGAATAATATCATGTATTTGTTATTGAATTATTGATGCATTCTTGTACTTTGCTTTTAAAGATGGAGCTCATTTAAAATGATGTATATACTGCTGGATGGCATAATCTATAATTGATTATACGTCGATACAAAATAAATAAATGAAGACATTATATCCCAGTGATAGCTGTCAAGTCCAAATGTATAAATTCAAAGAAACAGATTTCAACATGAGCATGCTCATCGGAGAATCAGGTCCAGACTTACTGAAAATCCTCTGCTTGGTGGTAGGGGTAGAGTATATGGAATGCCTAGAGTGCCAAGGTAAGGTAATTTAAGGTAATTTTAAACACCCATTTTCCTGCAAGAAATGTGTGTTAAGTTGGTTCAAATGTCACATTTTATGGCTGTTTTATAATATAAAAAATGAGCCCCTCCAGTAGCCAGTAAGCTTAAAATAATCCGAACCAATAAGTAAAATGTAAATCTAGGCCAAAGCAATGCATAGTTAAAAAAAAGTGCCTGCTATTGTAAGGGAGTAGATCAGTGCTCTCTTTGTGAATATAACATATTCCAAAGGATTAAGTAATAACTTGCCCTCACCCTGCCTGCCTTCATTGGCTTTGGAAACATCCTGTATTCATGACCTGCTTCCATGGTCTTTTAAAATAAACTGTGCTGATTGAAGTATTATGTTAGTATTAATATCACTCTATTTGGGAACTGTGAGAAATTGGCATTTTGGCTGATAGTTGTTTTTATTTTTATTACATGTTTTCATATTTCCATTACCAATGGTATAACCACATGCTTTTTTCTAAAACACACCACCCTTGTGAATAAGAAATACAGACATTTAGGCCAACTTCACTTTACCATGGATGGCTTTTGTAATGTTGTTCAATTCTACAATGTATACCCTTTTTCGGTTATTTACTTTAACATACAGTCCCCTCTCCTTAACATGTTATTTGATATACTGGACATTTTGTAGTTATGTTTATGGTGTATACATGTAGGTGTATGTATATACACCTTCACACTAGCAGAATCACACCATTGAATAAATGTGTGAATCTCATTCAATTCGAGCCACTTTGAATCTTCTCTGTTTACTTTTCCCATATTGGAAATGAAGCAGACTTTATTTGCCAGCAGAGAGCTGACCAACATTCAGGCAATCAGGCCCTTGAAGAAGACAGACACCATAGCAACAGCAGAAAGTTTGAGGAGTTGTGAGCTGGGAGCAGCGGCGGCGGCAGCAGCAGCAGTGCTTGTGTTGAGTCGCTGGAGTGGAACAGATATACGTTAATTGGAAGTCAATCTGACAGCTCTGGGGGAGAAATGAGGTATGGCAAAGAGAGGGGGGGAAGCAACACCTAGACCCAGGAATGCATTACACAGTGAGCTCCCAGATCTAAAGAGGGTACTTCAAACATCTTGTCCTCATTATGTATTTATTGTTTGCATTATAGCCTGTATTTCTTCCCACTTTGTACATCAAATCTGACGAAGAAGCAGGGGGTGCACCAACGATCTGCATTCCAAATTATTACCAGAGAGGTTTTGTTTCTAAAAAATAGTCATGAAGTTACTTTGTTTGCCTTGACTTTGAACTTCACAGACGGCCTGTGATTCTAATTAGGAACAAACGGAATAAAAGTGTGAGGCTTTCAGACAGCAGAGGGTGGGGGGCGTTGTGGTGTTGGTGGAGGTAATGGGTGAGATCGGGAGGCTGCAGCAGGGGAGGGCAGGGACACTTTAGAATGAAAGGATTGCTTCACAGTTTTCAGGTCTGACTGGGTGTTTTTGAAGCTGACAGCTTCCCCTGCCATCTGAAAGAGCATGTTATGAAGTCAGGGGGAAAATATGGGCTAAAAGAGGAGAGAGGTCTGCACTGAAGCCTGCTGACAGGAACATTGAGATGAAAGGACACAGAGATAATACAGAAATATTAGTGTGTGAATAGTTTTTAAGAATGTTGTAATGCAGCAATTTATATTAAGTAAGCTTGATCAAGGTTTTGAAAGTGTATTGTTCATTACGTTCCATAAATCAATAATGTTGGGGTGAACAAAGTTATATTGAATATTAAGCTATTCTCACAGCCTGACCGGAAACATGTCATGTCTATGTCGAGGCACTATGAGAATCTAAAGGGCTTCTTTATCAATTTCTGAGTCATCTTCTGCGGAGCAGGTTTTTGAACTGTTATTATCACAGTGAAAAGTTACAAAGTTGGGCGGGGATTTATACTGAAGCCCAGTATTCATGCTATATATTAATGATCTCCCATCTGTTTTTGAGGATGTGGACGTCCAGATGTATGCTGACGACACGGTGGTTTACACTCATGGGAAAGATGCTGAACAGGTTGCCTCTCAGCAACACACTCTCACTCCCTAAGCGTCCAGGAGCGACGTTTGGTCAGTGTCCGTGGCGTCCAATTGTGACGCTCCTAGGCTCCTTCAGCGTCATAAAGGGACGCAAATAGCTTTCAACTGATTGCAATGTATTCCCATCTGCGTCGGGATTTGACGCTCATGGAAGCACGGCATTCGTTTGTGTTGGCTGCCCTTAAAGGCAATGTGAGCGTCCATTCCCATTGGATAACGGAGAATTGTACACCCGGAAGTAAGTACTCCTCTTACTGTCGATTGATTTTACAGTGATATCTGCACTACTCATCGACTAAAAAACACCAGATTATCCTTGTTAATTACACAACATTGATTGGTTTAAATTGTGTGCAATGCTTTTGTATTTTTCCCCTTCGATTCGGAGAAACAAATATTTTTTCTGAGTAAAGGATGGCAGAAGACACTACACTACCCAGAATCCCCAGCTATCGTTTGGACTACACCATGTGCTCTGTTTGACAAACCCCGTGATAGTCCTCAAGCTCTGTGATTGGAGAGTGTGCTCCGAGGGTTAAGCCGATTCTCGCACAGCACTTGAAATGGGATGGAACCACGGCAGACTGTCCAAAACTGGATTTGAACGGGTCCACCGCGTCCCCCACCCCGTACCCAGAACTACACATGCTGGCTATTGTGTTTCGCAACATGTTCTCTATGGCACGTCTCTACTGGGAGTTGTAGTTTTAAAAGACGTTTTCGTATTTCCCATAATAAGAAGTTGCCAGTATTAAACTGTGAGGACCTTCCTCCGAATTCATGCGGATAAGAATGGGTTTTTGAATGTTAGTACCCGCCATCTGTGACGGAAAAAAGTGTTTGTGAGTATTAGTACCCGCCACCTGTGAGGACCTTCCTCCGAATTCATGCGGATAGGAATGGGTTTTTGAATGTTAGTACCCGTCATCTGTGACGGAAAAAAGTGTTTGAGTATTAGTACCCGCCACCTGTGAGGACCTTCCTCCGAATTCATGTGCATAGGAATGGGTTTTTGAATGTTAGTACCCGCCATCTGTGACGGAAAAAAGGTATGGAATTGATGTGAATTGATTTGGTGAATGAAAAGTTTACACACGGCATCTATTGCACGTCTGTCCGTCCTGGGAGAGGGATCCCTCCTCTGTTGCTCTCCCTGAGGTTTCTCCCATTTTTCCCTTTAAACTGGGTTTTCTTTGGAAGTTTTTCCTTGTACGATGTGAGGGTCTAAGGACAGAGGGTGTCGTATTGTCATACTGATATTCTGTACACACTGTGAAGACCACTGAGACAAATGTAACATTTGTGATATTGGGCTATATAAATAAACATTGATTGATTGATTGATTGAAAAGTTGAATGTGCTTTTTATTATCACCGGTCTTTTTTATGAGGAAATGCCTCTAAATTCTATCGGGAGATTTTGAAATGTCACAACTGAATTGGGCAGTTGAAGTGAAACATTTTGGTAATAAATGTAAGACTGTGAATTAAAGTTTCATATTTGAACATGATCACAGCATCATTTTTTTAGTATGATTATAATGTTGTAAAGAGAGAAGGTAAAAACCATGTATTAGTTTGTACCTATTTTTCTTCAAATAAACTGATCCCACCTTTTGGACTGGGACAACTTAAAGGACATCTGTGCTCTCCTCTCCTGCTTCAAAGGTAAGATTGCACACTGCCACACTCATGTTTAGGTAGGAACACACCTCATTTACTGATACCAAAATCCTTCGTGATCCCTTAAACAGATTTAAAAGTGTTGTCTGAATTGAAACAGCAGTTAATTGAACCTGGTTCTTCGGGGAGTTAATAGAGGTGAGATCTTGCTGACGTTGGTGGATCTGAGCCAAGCAGTAAACTTACATAGACTCAATAACTTCGGTCAGGTCAATTAGTAGGTCAGAGTAATTTACCTGAATAAATTGTCAGGACCTCACCTACTCTCAACACTTATTGAGAGAGGAGAGAGTATTGAAATGACGTGTAACAGACAGAGGATATTGGTCTTCCTGATTGAACTTGCACTAAGCTTCATTAGTTAGCTAATGATGTTCATATAATGGTGGTGTGGAAGATGAGAATACTGTGTCTGTTTACATTTGCACTAGCGAGACATATGAGCTGTGACTCAGTCATCCACACTGCGTCTTACTCCCCACCCATGTCCTTCCCCTTTTATCTCACCTTCTGATAAACAGTGCCAAGATGGAAAGCTGTGTCACAGGAAATGTGTTCCCACTCAGGTACTTCCCACATTTGTTCATGTGAATATTTGATAGCAGATATGCGGTGCCGTGGTTTGCCCCCAGTGTTTGTGTTTGTTAATCTGCCATGTGCTTACACAGACAAATGCTTCACACGTTCAGACAGCACTTGGCAGGTTTGATGGTTCATCCCCAAGCTGTGAAAAATCAGCACCGTGCCCTGAGTCAGGATACATCTGCCAAATCGTTCTCAACACTTGAAACAATATTTAGATCGACCTACTTGCAATATTAAAATCAAGAGTTTCTAGATGCATATTTAAATAAATGGGTCAGTTTGGCTGTGATTTCGATCACCTTGAACAGTTAAGATAATATTGTACTCACAAATGTAATTGTAAGTTCTGACATCACTATATCAAAGCCTGATATAAAAAACGCTCTATCTAAAAGTTGCACGTTTAAAGCAGCTTAGTGATTGAAAGGTTATAATGTACACTTCCTGTCACTTTAGAGAGCGTAGTCTAATATGTTTATATTTTATTTTGCTAACATTTGATATTTACAGAGCTAACAGACATATTTTGCATTAAGAATTAGTTGGCTTTCTCCTTTTGGTTAATACACAGAATAAAGTCATAATATGTGATAAGTTGTATTTGTGTGGATCTAAATAGGGTTTGTCCCGAGGAAATATTTAATGAAGATATAAAAAAAGAATTACAAAAAAATCCAAAATGGCTGAAGAAAGTGCAAATGTCTCTGTGTCACTTTGAAAAGATTACTGATAATCCATCATAACATTTATGTCAATTAGAGTCGTTTTCATATATAGCTGCTATGAGAGGTACCAGAGTGTATGGCTGCTTCTCAAGTCGGTTATTTTCATTTCCTCGCTCGTCGGTCCTTATCTCCGGAAGTTGATTTGTCTGCGCCATCTTGAGAAGCGTCCCATGGCGCTTATTTCTGCCGGAGGAGCGAGGAGCGATAATGGAGGAACGATAATGGAGGAACCACCAGACCATCCTCCGATGAAATCCTCAGATACTGGCCCCGCCCCTTACTGTGTATCGCTCACTGATTGGACGATGCAGGGCATGCACTGATCTGATGCTTCTTGACATGAGTGCAGTTTCCCAGCGGAGTGAAGAAAATACATGAAACTCATGAGAGTCACTCCTCAGTTTATACCGTGTTTTGCTTCAACTAATGTATCATGTAGTTACAAATATGTGATATATCTGAACAACAAAGTGGTCAAAAATTATTTTATTCATTTATTGGAAACATTTTCATGATCGCTTTTTTCGAAATACATTTTAAGAATGGCGTGTATCTTTTTGGAGAATGAGTTCTTATTCTATTTTATTTATTTGGGTCTACCACAGATGATACAAATGTATATGTCAGTAAATGTGTACTAACAGAGGCGGGGGTGTGTGTGAAAACAATAGGGACAGAGCTGCTTTCAGACGATCAGCTGTGCAGCATCATCACAAACGGACGTCGCTTCACGTGACGCTCCGGAGGAAAGGACGTCCCATTGCTCTTAAAACTAATTTCCCTGCTTCTCGTGGTTTCCTTGCGTCTCTCCATGCTTCCCTGGTGGGAGGGACTAAACGCAGGGAAACGACACAAGAGAGGGTAGCAAGGGTTGCGGTCGGATAATCCAAAAATCAGCTCCTAACGTCTAACCCTATCGTCTATTCCTTGACCTCTGAGTGAAATGTCACGGGGTTAAGGGATAGTGGATAGGAGAATTCAACAGGACTTAGGAGAAGAGACTGCAGTACTTTAGAGAATCCGAATGCACTTTCACTATCCCATGTGTTTATGATGCGTCAGCGGACGTCATTTTGTGCGTCTGCTGCTATGGAAACTACAGTTTTCTATACAGCGGACTACAACATGGATGTATAATAAGAACGACGGACTCATCTAGAGACTCTGCACCGTGATCTGATGCTGTTGCTTTGCTTTATGAACGTGGACAACAGAGAAACATATTCTTCATGACCAAAGTTGGAATTTAAATAAAAAAGGAAAGTGAAACTTATGCTCGTCACCCTCTCCCTCCGGTCCACATTAATACAAATGATCCCAATACGTATGCTCGTATGAACTATGAAAATATCTTAAAATCAATACAGATGTATTTATTATAAACGTTAGTCCTTAACATCTATCACTGCGTATATCACCATTCAAACATCTTTTAAAAGTTGAACTAACCCCACACAGCTCAGTAAAGACTGTGAAATGTTGACTTTATTTGATAATTTTAGTAAAAACTAACATTCATATTTCTCTTTTTGATTATAATACTGATGAACGTTCAAAACAAAGCACTTTGGCAACTTACCACCTACGTTTTAAAATGCTTAATAAGCACCGTAACTTTCATGATATCATTTCTCGGTCCGTGAACGGCCGACTGTTGTGTGACAGCAAATGCTGCGGCCGCAAGGCATTGTGGGGCAGCATTTTCTCCTCTCCTTTAGTCAAGGGAGGTCCAGTGGTTCCTAAGCTAAAGGAGGTTATAAAGGAAGTTTGAAACCTCCTTTCCTATCATCAAGAGAATTCGAACGGCACTTATCATGGCTGCCACTGAGGGACTTCCGGGTCATTTCACTCCGTTAGGAAGGTTCCTAAGCTAAATGGACTATTCAACTTCAGTCCAGGATTCCATTTAATCGACCTGAGAAGCAGCCTTTGAGAGCTTCCAGTTTTGGGCATGCTAGCTGCGCATCACTCTCATTCACCAATGGTAATGTTTAGATGGATTTTAGGAACGTCCCCTTGATTCTATTGGCTCTAATGGTTCAAAAGTGGTGTCAATCACCAAAATCGACCGATGGGTTCCGGAGATATGGCAAATACACCCAAATGACCCCAGAAGTGGGTTTATTTATCTAACCTTGTTTTGCATCAATCTTGATACAGGGTACTTATTATATGTTATAGTTTGGATTCCTAAAGCTTTTGGTCTACCATACCATCATTCACACTATAAGTAATGGTTTTTTTCAAACGATGTTCAATCTGAATTTACTTTAAAATAAAAACATCTATATTGATTCTGACTTTTCTACATCCAACTAACAGGTGTATCATTGCTTTGAGAAAAAAGATTATGAATGTACCCCTTTTAGAAGTGAATATATAATCATTTGTTCTGGGAATGTCATTTTCGAGCCTGAGACCTGAATAACAGGCTCAGGGCTAAACAGGTTTGGATTTTGCCAATATGTGAGTGAATAAAAGAAACTTACTTAGCACACGAAGCCAAGCCTCAAATACACTTTATGTGAAGGAAACCTTCTGACAAAAATATCCATTTTCTGGTTTAACACCACATGTCATGCTCCAAAATAATAGTGAACATACAGTATATATTCAAAAACGTAGGAAACAAAACCAAAAACAATATAATAGGTACGTTTTAGATATTCAAGTCAGATAAATATGCAGTTTTATATAAATATTAGGGCTGTCAGTCGATTAAAATATTTAATCGCGATTAATCGCATGATTGTCCATAGTTAATCGCGATTAATCGCACATTTTTTATCTGTTCTAAATGTACCTTAGAGGAATATTTTTCAAGTTTTTAATACTCTTATCAACATATGAGTGGACAAATATGCTTTATGCTAATGTTTATTATCATTTGAACAATGACAACTATTCTCATGAATATTAAACACAACAACCTGGAACCTCTCTCAGACAATACAAATGGTGTGTGTGCGTGTGCGTGCGTGTGTGTGTGTGTGTGTGTGTGTGTGTGTGTGTGTGTGTGTGTGTGTGTGTGTGTGTGTGTGTGTGTGTGTGTGTGTGTGTGGTCGTTGGAGCTATGTGCAACTCAAGGCATATGCTCGAACGGGAGCTGCCTGGACGCTGCAATCATGTTGCTGCAATCATGAGTGTGTCCCGCTGTCTGCTTCCTGCATAAAGTTAAGTGCTCGGCGCAGTTGTGCGGATAGAGCGCTCCTCTGTTTTCATTAAAACAGCTCCTTATATCCGTTAGCGCAGCTAGCTAGCACCAGATGCTAACAACAACAATAGCCGCTGCACGGTAATGCACGTAAGGTCTCTCTCGCTCGCTCGGGCCACACACAACACACACCCTCCCGGTCCTCCCGATGGCCAGTCGGTGCCTGCCGGTGAGCGTGGAAGTGTGGTCTGCCACAAGCGGGCGGCAGGAGCGGGGCTGTCAGCATCAGCTTGTAGATGGTATTTTAAACTCGATGCGCTCTGAAACTACGGGGCGGCCGAGGAAAAAAAATACACATGCGTTAATCCCGTTAAAATAATTAGTGGCGTTAATTTTTTTTTGCGTTAACGCGTTATTAACGCGTTAACTTGACAGCCCTAGAAAATACACAACCGGAGAAAATCTGCCACTTCCTTATAGAGCCCCTCCTCCAACACACACGAACGCGCACATGACCAATGAGGGCACGAGATAAGTTTGTGCCCCGATGGAAGGCTGACAGGCAGGTAGGCCATCCAATCCGTTTAGCCGGGCCGGCTACTTTTTACAGTATTACGGCTTCTACAGATGACATTTTTTTATGGATTTTTTGTCAAAGCACTTCAGATATTCATTGCTATCGGGATGTTAAGAGCATTCCATGGAATATAACAAAAAGTGTATCTCGAGCCGGTTTCTGAAACTTACCTACCCCACCTTTAATATCTGCCATTTTACAGGATTTTGCAAGTTATTTAAAAAAACATGATAATTACTATAAACATTTACAGTTATTTCCTGTAAAATTACGATCTTTTTTTACAGTGTATAATAGACTGCAAAACAGAGTAGAGTACTGCAGACTCCAATGAGTTGTTTATAACAGACTCACACTAACAATAGATATTGTTATGTCACTTAGCTTTAATCTCCAGTTGTAACAGATAATTAGTTACATAACATAAGTGATCAATGTATACATACAGATGCAGTCACAGAAATTCTGGAGCATTTACATCAGAATACAAGGACAGTGACATTCATTCAGTTTAGAGTTCCATTCCAATATGTTGTATGGTTGTATATGGTTATGTATAGGTTACATAATGTAATTGGGCACATAATCCAGTATACAGTTGTAAAGATTTCAAAGGGACCCATACAGCTTTTGCAAAGCAGCTCAGTTCCACAAAATGATGTAGATTACTATGATTTTCTCTATTCCAATTTAAAGACGAGTTTTATAGAATTCTATAGAATTTAGTATAGGTTGCATCAGAGAGAAAATGTCATGCATGTTTTCTTTGAATGCTATAGATTTCTACAAATTCCTATAGATTTCTACAGATATGTCATGAGTCGGTTCTGTCCTATAGAATTCTTTAGATTGTTATAGTTTTAATTATAGAAGTTTATAGAAAAGTACACATTTATAGTATTCTACAGAATGATCTAAAGATTTCTATAGTATTCTATAGAATTCTTTAGCATGGCTTACAAATACGACTATGTTCTATAACATGCTATAGATTTCTACAAGATTCTATAGGATGTTATAGATTTTTTTGCTAAGGGTCTGCCTTCTGTGTGTGGAGAATGTGGTGAATTAATGTATGCTGATGATACAGTATACATTAATTCTTGTTAAAAGTCTAGTGCACATTGTGCACTAGACTTGAGAACCATAAGTCTAGTGCACAATGTTTGTCAACTGGAGTACCGCAGGACATCAAGGATCTGCCTTCTGTGTGTGGAGAATGTGGTGAATTAATGTATGCTGATGATACAGTTGTTTTTACTCATGTAAAAACCGCAGAAGAGGCTGCTACCAAGGTCACTGATGTGTTGGAGAATATTACATCCTGGCTTAACAATAATTGTTTGCAACCAACGATCTCAAAGACAGTGTGTATGTTCTTCTCCAAGGGCCACAGCATTATCACAGAAGGAGACTTCAGGTTGTCTCGACACAAACCTCAATTTCAAAACCCATATCAAAAAGGTCTGCAATAAAGTAAAGTTCAATCTGTCAAATTACAGATACATTAGAACAGGGCTGCCGACACTCACGCATTGAGCGTGAGAGTCATGAGAATAAATGAAAAACAGTTACGAAATAGTATATGACAGTAAAACAAGAATACAGTTTAAAAGGTGAGTGATTTGTAAAATATCCATAAAGAAAAAGAAAATCTGTGTACAGTTCTGTTTCATATGGATGTTGAGAGATGTATCCATAAATTCATTTTTCTCTCAAAATGCACCAGGTTGATGCATTTAACTTCAATATTTAAAAAAAAAAAATATTCCCTAGAGGAGGTGAGGACCCCCCCCCCCACTTATAAAATAGCACTTTACCTCTGCTTACAGCTATATGCCATTTTATATGCTGTGAGCTGATTATCGAGCCTTCATTGTAAGAGTCGCGGGTATACTGTATGTGCGTATTCCACTGTAGTGCCCGGTACATTAATGGGAAACCCTAGTTTGTACATGTTCAATACATTTGTAACACTGTATACATGAATTCTTCTTTTTTCGGGTTCACCAAAATAACATCTCACTCCAAGCTGAACTTAAATGTTGGCAGCCCTGCATTACATTACATTACATTGCATTTAGTACATCAGGTTTCATAGAGCAAAAACATTTCAAGTGCTACTCAACTGGCTTTAGATAAGCCAGTCCTTTATTAGTATATAAGTGCTTTGTTGATAGTTCTATCGCTCGAAGTGGAGTCGAAAGAGATGAGTTTTCAGTCTGCGCCGGAAGGTGTGTAAGCTATCTGCTGTCCTGATGTCAATGGGGAGCTCATTCCACCATTTTGGAGCCAAGATAGCAAACCCACGTGTTTTTGCTGATGGGAACTTGGGTCCCCTTCGCAGCGAGGGTGCAGCGAGCCGTTTGGTTGATGCAGAGCGGAGTGCACGTGCTGGGGTGTACAGTTTAACCATGTCCATGTAGGAAGGGCCAGATCCATTCGCAGCATGGTACGCAAGTACCATTGTCTTGTCATTAGAAACTTCCTATCATCTGGAGCAGCTAAGCTATACCTTCACTCAATGGTCCTCTCCCACATCAACTGCTGTCTGATAAGCTGGTCTAATGGACACTCTACAGCTCTAAAACCACTGGAATCACTGTATAAACAAGCACTCAAAACACTAGACAAAAAGCCATTCCGGTATCATCATTGTCACATTGTTAAAAAGTATAATCTGTCTCATAGTTTACAAAAATGTCTGCTTAGTTTATAAGATCACTCGTGGGTTGGCTCCTCCTCCTCTGGCTGGCTTCATCAGCTTAAAGTCCACCTCAACCAGGGTTACTAGAGGTGCGGCTAGGGGAGACTGCACCATCCCATTTAGGAAAAGTGCATTCTGCCAGGCTGTCTTTTCATTCCACGCATCCCATCAATGGAATTCAATACCACAACCAATAAGAGAATCCTCATCCTACTACTCATTCAAGCACAGTATTAAAAAGTGGCTCATTGAAAACCAACAGTGTCAGCACTGATGTGTGAGTGGGTGCATGAGTGCATATTGTAAATGTTTTATTTATTATCATGACTTGCTCTTATCTATACTCAGTGATGTCATCTATTATAAATATGTACAATGGTATAACAATGTTGTGGTATTGCTTTTAGGATGTCTATCACCATCTGGCAAAGGGACTATCAATGACAACTAGCCTTTTGGCTAATTCAATTACTTTTACATGTTTTTAATATGTTGATTAATGTACACTGTCCCTTGTTTTAAATAAATCAATTCAATTCAAAATGCTTCACCCTTTCTGGCATGGAGGATCAAGGTACGCACCTCTTCATTAACGCATGCATCATGGCCATGAATTGCAAGTCAACTTGGATCTGTGTACCCAGGTCAACACATCTAGACCAACAGGTACAAAAGAGCAGTTAGTAGGTTCATTGCTTTGTCTTGATTCTTAACTCAGGGCATTAAGCACTCCAGATTCAATGTCCAAGAGCGCTTCTGACTAGGCACTTAGGATGCAGCTTCAGATAACGATGACTCCTCTTCTGAGAAAAAGACCCTGGAGAGGGCACCTGGAAGGGGAAATATGTTCTCTTTAGCCAGTAATGGAGGTCAAAAAAAGAGAACAGTTCCCGATCTGTAGTTGAGGCTTGCGTCCTTCGTAGACTAAAAGATAGGACAGCCACAGACCTAGTGTCCTAGGGATCCACTTCAGCTACAAACTTAAAAAGAAAAGGCCATGGACAGTTATGACAGGAGCAGCAGTAGTGAAGAGTGGTTTGAGATTGGAAACGCCTCCCCTGCCTGAGGATTTCAGGAAAATGGAACCTCAGGTCAAGGCTGAGAGTGGGGCAGCGACAGAATTGGAGATGCAAACAAACCTACTGTACAAATTGGCTTTACCCAAGAACGGCTGAAGTAATCGCCTGTTAGGCCGGTGGGGCCAATCTGTAACTGCCTTGACCTTGGGGAGATCCATCTCTACCGGCTGTGAGTCACCACTGTGGCTGTTCAAAAGGTGAGGACAACATTGGCCGGGTTTTAATTTCATAAATGTCCCTGGATGATAAAGTGTCTCATTCAATTATATGTTCGAGAAAACAGAACATTAAATTGTACTACTTTCATTTGAGTAAGAGCATTTGTTAAACGTCATGTTGTTACAAAGTCAAGATGCAATAATTGACAATTCTTCAACCAAGTTCAAATCAAATAATGCATTAAATAAATGCTAAATGACTTCCCTGTGTTACTCAATGACAACCTGACGGGATATGTTGTGAGAAACCTTTGGAAAATGATGTAGCCCTTGTTATCTATGGCCAGAATCACACATATCTAACTAATACAGTCATAATCACATTCTATATCCAGGGCTCTTACACCTTTTCCAAAGTCAAATTCAAGCACTTTTCAAGCTTTTCAAGCATCTTACAGCTGTTGTAAATTACATATTTATATACACATACTTATACTCAAATGATTATTTCCCTACCTCACATTAAATCAGATGTTCTTTATGCTATAAACAACCAAATGTGTGTTTCGTGATAGCATTCTACATGAGGATGAAAAATGTAAGAAACTAAGTTTAATATTTCAAAATGAGTGATAGTGTGGTAGACTGGGCATCCCGTATACCTGGCTGAGCCAATATAAAACAATCAGCCAAATAACTTTTCAATACATCATTGATTACTATTTTTTAGTTACTTTTAGGTTGGCAGTAAACATAAGTCAGAGGTAAATGGTGTACTTTGACTCCACTACATGTATTTAATACCTTTAGTTACTTTACAGATCTGGATGAATGAATTAATAATAACAGAAACGCCAAAGAGTCACATCTAATAGAAATGTATAAAATCATTTATTTTAATTGTGTAGCAGTCAGTTTATAATTTTGGCAGCACTGTTGAGCATTTTGAAAATGTATTTTCATGCCTCTGTGCCAGGCTTAGTCTTTCTATCTGTATAGCCACTGGTGTAAAGTAACTAAGTTCATAAACTTATATAAAGTACTACTTAGCGATGTATATGTTTTAGCTGAATACACGTTTTTAAACCCTAATTGATGCAGTTAGTCACTTCTTTAATGTTTGTTCTTTCTGATGTAAAGTCAAGGTTGTTACTGTTTGCAATGAAGTTGTGCGGCGCTGAACTGTGCTTTTGATTCTTTTTGATTTATGATAGTAATTACTTGTCTTTCAAATTTGAAGGAGGGTGAGCAAGCATCTTGAGGAACATTCATCATTATCTCCTCCAAAAAATATAGTTTATTTAATAATAACACTGAATATGTGAATCATAACAGTGATTGACAGCTGATAGGAATGGTATGATTGTTAATATTATCATATTCATACAGACACACATCGATGACAGTTAATTAATGTACTTATTGCAGCAGTCTGCATATATTTGGTACCCTGCTGGTCTAAGAGTGAAACCAACTCATTCAGTTAAGATTCATTAAATGATGTGTGCCACCTTATATATTTATATTTATGACTTTACTGATGTGCCACAATAATGTCACCTAATGTTATTGAGTTAAAATATCAATATTGTGGCTTTCCAAGTTAACATTGATTGATATGACTGCGATTAAATCAGCATATACTTCTGCCAGGGGATGCCACCCCTCAAATTCTCCTGCCACCCCATGAATATAATACACCTCTGGTAGCATATTAGCCTGAATTGTAGCCACAAAATCACGCAGAGCTACATAAAAATAGACTCACAATGGTAACAAGCGGAAAATAATATTTACAAATGTGTACAACGATTTGTAGGTCATTTTGACTACTCAAGACACCCGACTTATTCATCTTCAAAGGAAGACTGTGTTCATTCGTTCATTAGTTTTACTTGTATAATACCTTCAATTTTATATAAAAGACAGTCTTGGCTTTCAGAATATTAAACTTGTTTCTGCAAATTCAGATGATAAATACAACTGAAGCTTGTAACGGCATAATTACAAGCAGAGAACGGACTAATGTAACATCACAGCTAGCATAGCAACAGCCGGTGTTTCTTGTGAGTGTTTCCCCGGTACAAACACACACGCGATCTTCCCCCAGACCAGTAATACAAACGAAAATGTGTCTTCGGGTCAATGTGACTGATTTCGATTGAGCAAGTTACATTTGGTTTAAGCACGAAACATACTACCAGTAGAAATACATTGCTTTCAAAATCAATAGATTATATTTCGTGACTATAACACGAAATGCTTTGAGTGCTTCATCCTCTGAACACCACACGATGGCGACTGTAAAGCACATATTAACATAGGTACGCTCCTCTGAAATGATTGTCCCCTGCAATTATTATTATCCCTCAATCGAGTTCGCTATTCATCTCGCTAACGTTAGCTTAAACAAACGTAACATGCAACGTTAGCCTAATCTAAAATGCTCTACTACGGCGTACCTTTCATGTGGCTCGTCAGCGCAGACTCTCCCATCGTTATTTTTTGCAAACTTTGCAGGATGGCTTATATTTGTCTTCTGCTAGCCAACGCTTGTTGAAACTGCAACCTCCTGGCACACAGTCATCTATCACTCCCATCAGAATGCCCAGGTCACACGTAACAAAAACACTTGCAGGTCGCGCGCATAGCGCGGGAAGGCCGCAGCGGAGCTGTTTTATGTAAAACCGAAGCAATTAAGCGCGCTCCGACTTCTTTATTTTCTTTTAATCTAAACAGCGAAGTAAAGCATTTACAATTTCAAGCACTTTATCCCAAATTCAAACACCATTCCTAAAATGTAAAGCACTTTTCAAACCTTGAAAACACCTCAATTTCAAGGATTTTCAAGGATTTTCAGCACCCGTACAAACCCTGTGATATAATAATAATAATAATAATAATAATAGATTTAATTTGTCAGCGCTTTTACAGGTGCTCAAAGACGCTTTACAGATATAGTGAAGGGAAAAGAAAAGGAAGGAACAACAAATAAATATATAGTTAAAGTTAAAGTCAAATAATACAAAAACAATCGCACATTAAAAGCCAGATTGAAGAGGTGAGTTTTTGTATGTTTTTTTAAGGTGGTGAGGTCAGTGCAGTCTCTGATGGGTTGGGGGAGTGAGTTCCAGAGGGAGGGGGCAGCGACGGAGAAGGCTCTGTCCCCCCCAGGTCCGGTTATTGGTGCGGGTGGGGATGGATAGGAGGTTGGCTTCTGATGAGCGGAGGCAGCGGGAAGGGGTGTGGTGGTGCAGCAGGTCTGTGAGGTAGGGGGGGCCTGATTGTTGAGGGCTTTATGAGTAATGAGGAGGACCTTGAAGTTGATTCTTTGATTGATTCTGTATATCAGTTATAATAATATTGTTGATGATTATATGAATAATACAAATATACATGCTTTGATTTCGGTTCACAGTTAATGAAAGCAACAAACAAAGATTTAAACTGACATAGTTGGCTCAGAGAATGAATAATTCAGAGATGCAGAATTGTGTAGTGTCTTGTGCTGTGGAACAGCTTGCCTGGGGATACAAACAGTGAGATGTAAAAATAAAAAGCTCCTCTTTTAAAATTGAAAAGTAGATACCAATTAACACTTGTGGCTTTTGAATCAAATGTAAGTGTTAATTATGCAATAATACAAAATATATATCAGTAAATACTAGGGATGTAACGATATATCGAATATCGCGGTAAATAAATGTCTCAATACCATCGTGAGACTGACTAAATCTCCCGCGATTTTATTTTAATGTTTTTTCTTTTACACTTTATTTAACCAGATGGTCCCATTGAGATCCTCAATGTCTTTTTCAAGGGAGACCTGTCCAACATGGCAGCAAGTAGGTTACAACATGAACATAAAACAACAGATAACACAAAAGGACATCGTATTTACAGGGCTACATGTACATACCTAGAGACATTGACAAGTACCAACAGTATATTTATATCTCGCCCTGTCAATAAGCCTCACCTTCTTGGCAAAAACTGTATTGTTTTTGAAGTGGTGGAGAGACAATGCACAGTTTTACCCACTGCTGTCAACCATGGCCAAATCATATCTCTCTGTCCCAGCAACATCATTACCAAGCAAGAGTTTTTTCCACAGCAGGGGATATTGTAAACGCCCAAACATCCCAGCACCATGCTCATATTCCTAAAAGATAACCTTGATGATGCTGAGTGAGTTAGAGTTGAGTTACTTGAAAAACTAAAGTGAAACTTGATTTATTCTATTGCAGGGTCTGATTATTATATTGTTGACACTTTAAAATACTACTATCCTATTAAAATGCTGTACAAATCAGATGTATTATTTAACTAGAGAATACAATTCCTAAAGAAATTGCTAGTGGGAATGCGTTATGCTGAAATATAATGTGTAAGAAGAAAGTGAATAATCAGGTATATTTGGATGACTGAATGGTTTCCATATGAATGAGTAGCATGAAACTCCAAATGTATAAATAATGTTAAAGATTTAAGGCTTTGAATGTAGAATGTCATTCGTAGGAAAAGTTGAAAATGCAAAAAGAACTGGTGAAATCGTAACATTTGGCACATTTTATTTTCAAAAACCAGAACAAGGGGGAAAAAACTATATAAAACGTTTCAAATCAATTACTAACAAATTATATTCAGTAAAACCACGAGTGAAAAGGTTGAAAATCTCTCAAACAATACATGAGAAAAACTATATAAAACTGTTTAAATCAATTTCTAACAAATATACAATTACTAACAAATATATAGCAAACCCAGTTGATCATGTATTTTACTTCTCAGTGGCAGGTTTATGGCTTGGTCACTTTGTGCCAACCACAGGGTGAAAAACAGGGAGAGAGAACATTTAGAAGAGAGAACAGATCAGAGCAGGAAAGACGGGCTGAGATCTTAAGACCAGCAAACCTAGATTATTACATTTATTTATTTATAGAAGGACCATGCATACAAAAACATTAATCTCAGCAAAGAGAAGAGATGCAATATGCCAGATTATAGCTAATAGCTAATTTCCATCTGTGGTCCTCAAACAGGTTCATAACAATCAATAAACAAACAATAACATTGCATGATCTCTATCAGTCAAACAATTTTAAAACCTGATTTAAGTATAGCTCAATAAATTAATACATAGTACACTTGAAATACACTTACATGATCTCGGTCACTCAAATAATTACAAAGCCTGATTTAAATTCAGGTTACGAAATAACACTTAGTACACTTCAAATACACTTAAATAAAATATCTACGATATAGTATGACAATACAGTTCAAATAAAAAAAATAAAACTCAGATTACAGTGTAATTAATGTTGGCATGACTGGTTGCTTAATATAATTTGTTTTGCACCATCGGAAAACTTGTTAAAATCAGTACAGGTTTTAAGTTCAACTGGAAGAGTATTCCAGTGCTTGATGGCCGTAAACGAAAATGCTGATCGTCCAAAGGCAGTGCGCCTCAGAGGGATGGTTAGATCTGCATTTGATGCAGATCTGGAGTTTCTGCAACTCTGCTCACGGCGAAACTGAAAAAAGCCCCTCAACGGTGGTGTTGTAGAATTGTGAATGATTCTGAATACCAATCGAACTCGGGAAAGTAGAACAAGACTATCAAAACTGAACAGTTTGTATTTGGACAGTATATTGCAATGATGGTGTTTTAATGACTTTCTATCCATAACTTTTAAGGCTTGTTTATAAAGAACCTCAAGTGGTCTCATAGCAGTCTTAGTTGCTTGGGACCAGCAGGTTATACAGTAGTGAAAATGTGATAGTATCATGGCATGCAAAAAGGTTTTCGATGCTTCTATGGTTAATGAGTTCCTAATATGTTTAAATTTGAAAATGTTATATTTCAGCTTTCTAGTCATGCTTCTAATATGGCTTTCAAAAGTCAAATTGGCATCCAATATCACTCCCAAGTATTTGACCTCATTGACGTTTTCAATTATTTTACCATTCACACGAAGCTGTGGATAAGTGGTTGTTTTTTCTTATTCGTGAAATACATTGTCACTGTTTTGTTAGTGTTTAAAGTAAGACACGAGTCATTTAACCATTGAGCAACTTTGTGCAGCGTCGACGAGAGCTTGGAGGCAACCTGTTCAGCATCTTTCCCATGAGTGTAAACCACCGTGTCGTCAGCATACATCTGGATGTCCACATCCTCACAAACAGATGGGAGATCATTAATATATATGCTGAACAACAGCGGTCCAAGAATTGAGCCTTGTGGCACTCCGATTGAGCATGGCTTAGTTTCTGACAGTTTATCATTTATACGGACACATTGAGAACGACCAGCTAAATAAGACCTGACCCATTGTATTGTGCTAACTGACAGGTTGAAATTGTTGAGTTTTGATAAAAGTTTGGTATGGTTTACTGTGTCAAATGCTTTTCGCAGGTCAAGGAACACTGCTCCAACTATCCCTCCTTTGTCTAACTTAGCCTTGATTCCTTCCACTAAATAGCAGCATGCAGTCTCAGTAGAATAATTGGTCCTAAAACCAAACTGCATAGGATGGAGTAGGTTGTTGTAGCTTAGGTGTGACACCAGCTGCTCCGCGACTACTTTTTCAACTACTTTGGACACAACAGGTAGAATACTGATGGGTCTATAGTTGCCTACTTCTTTCTTGTCGCCACATTTAAAAATTGGTGTTACAATAGCAGTTTTAAGAGCTGATGGAAATGTATTATCTTTTATTGATTGATTTGTAATATAGGTGATGGAGCTAGCTAAGTCCTTTTTATGTTTTTTTATAAATACTGTGTCTAGTCCCCAGTGATCTTTAGCCTTAGAATTTGATAAGGTGGAAATTATTTTATTCACTTTAGTCTCATTTGTACAGTTGAGTTTGAACACTTTTGTATCGTCAGCTAATGCAAGAAGCGGTTCTGTTACATTGAAACTGTGGGCCAATTCTGAAACAGATTCAATAAAGAAAGTATTAAAATGGTTGGCCACGGCTAGGCTATCCTGTTGTAGGGTTCCGTTTATCATAAGCTCAGTATTATAATTTTTTGAGAGATCTTTTCCAATAAGTTTGTCAATGGTTTTCCATAGTTTTTGAGAATTCCCCTTTGCCTGTCGAATAGTATCTAAAAAGTAATTTGCCCTTGCCTTTCTTAATTGAACTGTAACTTTATTTCTAAGACTTTTGTATATTAAGCGATCTGTTTCTAGTCCTGATTTTAAAGATTTCTTTAGAGCTACATCCCTTTTTTTCATTAATTCCCATAGAGCAGTGTTAAACCATGGTAACAGTTGTTTGCCAATACGCTTTTGAGGCATTGTTTTTGTATATTTAGCTACGGTTTGTTTTAAGGTATGTTTCAAATTATCACAGGCCCCCTCACAATTTTCACCATATGTCAAATCAAACCAGTCAGTTTGCGTTATTTCATTCTCCAGAATTCCCATGTCCCGCTTTGGAATGTACGCGATATATTTTTTACCTTATCGCTTATCTTTCTTACAGTGCAGTCGCTTTTCTGCTTGCTCCTGCCGCTGCTTACTTTTTATGCTGATTTTCCTATTCTTATTCTCTGAAAACTTCGAGCAGCGGCTCCTGGACATTAACCTATCACTGGGACAGTTCATCTTCGTAAATAGACGGAGGTTTTCAGCCATATTTCAACATTTTTACGGCGACCCAGTCTTACAGTAGCGTGGCCTAGCAACAGCTAAAGCCTGGTAGGCTACTGCATGCTATTTAGCTTAAGCTAGTTGGTAGAAAAATGCCTCCGTTCTCTACAGATGACTTCCACAAACTTCTACAGAAGATGGCCGTGCTGGAAATGAAAATGCAACGGCTGAAAGTTAACGTGGAAGTGAATGGACTATGTTGTGGGAATGACACCACTTTACCAGTGTTGCAAAATAATGGAAAAGGGTATGCTAACTCACAGCTAGTTAGCAGCTACAAGGATTCCAAGGAACAGGAGGGCTGTGTACCGGGTCATAAATCTACAAGTGGTGGTCCTCCCTGGAACTCTCTGGGTGCAAAGCCTAAGAGTAAATCATTTTCATGGGATTTGGGAGGAAGGATAACGGGCAGAGCCCAACACTCTGAAATATGTGATGCGACCGGCTGGCCTGCATTGTTATCACCCAAGAGGAGCGCCTCTTCAACCCCTAAACAGCAGTGGACAGCTGCTAAAGGGAGAATTACAAAAAATCCTCCTAAACCACCAAGTGTGCCAATCCAGAACAGATACGCTCCGCTGACCGAGAGCCGGAGATCTCTTTCTGATGACCTGGATAACCCGTCCTCTTCACACAGCAGGGTAAGTACCAATAGCTACTCCAAAAGTAAAAGGCTAGAGGGAAAGCTAACGACTGGGCCTGAAACTCTGATTGTGGGTGACTCTGCTGTAAGAGATGTAAAAGGTCTGTGTAGTAAGAACAACACCAAAGTACTCTGTTTTCCCAAGGATACAGTCTCTGACTTGGCTGAGAAGATCCTGCATATTGGGGCTGAACATCCGACTGTGAAGAATGTGGTACTACATATTGGAACAATTGATGTTGTGAAACAAGAGTCAGAAGTGCTGAAAAAAGACTTTAAATGTCTGTTGGAAACTGCCAGCTCTCTAAATGCAGAGGTGTTCATCAGTGGCCCTCTACCGCCAGTCAGAAGAGGAGTGGAGAGATTCAGCAGATTGTTTGCACTGAACACCTGGCTTTCAACTGTCTGTACTGACCATTCTGTGCATTTTATTGACAATTTTAACTTTTTCTGGGACCGCAGACATCTTTTCAAGGCAAATGGAGTTTGCCTGAACAAGTCAGGAGTGAAATTGTTTATCTCTAACATATTCAACTGCCTGCGTCATCAATCTGTTCCCTCTGCCAAGGACAAGCGGCAAGTGGAATCAAAACAGGAGATAGACACAACACATCGCGCAGAAAACCCTGAAGAAGTATCACTGCACCCGCCTGAGGAATGTTCTGATTATGGGAGACCTATGAAACACACGGAGGAGTCCCCACCGCCCGTCACCCCCCCCCCCCCCTGTCAACGCCTTTGAGGATACACCGTTCACCCTTTCGCCCTCGCCCACCCTCCTGGAGATCGTGGAACACAAGAAGGAGATACAGAGGGCTGGCACCGATTCCTTCCTGGATTTCAAAGACCAGACTAAGGCGATACGCAGGGCTGGCAGCATGTCCTTTACCCCCGCTCCTCAACGACGCCCACCAAAATCACCAAAGCAGAGACGCGCACCATCTCCCCCGGCTTCATCACCATGCCTACCACAATGTAGATAGTAAATGTAAATATGTAAATATTTGTGTCACTGCATCCTGGTAAAATACAAATATAATGTATAATGTCTGTGTCTTTGACATTAGCGCTGCTCGCCACCTGTGCCCTGTACTACGAAGCCAGTTCAACAGACCCTGGATATGTTTGAGTAACAAACAAACTAACAACAACAAACTAACAAACGAGATCTCGCTAAGCGGTCCTACGACGCTGGTTATCAACTCGGTAAATCAAGCCAGGGTTTCTCTCTCCAGCTGAGAGCGCGTTCACGTCTAAGACACGAGTGGATCTGACTTTAATTACATTTGTCTCGAGTGTTTCGTCAACATAATGTGTTAAATAATACTTCTGCATCCAGTCTGTGACAATGTGAGTGTTGCACGGCCAGATGAGGCTGGAGAAGCTGACTCAGATAAGGAAATATATGATATATTATGATCGATGATCTGATTGATGATGTAATATGAATGATAAGTGCGACACGTCGGCGTCTTCTCTGCATACGGCAGTTTAAACTGTATTTTCTTTATCCTGTAATATGACTTGAGAGATTTAAACTCCGCACACTGAGTTGATCTCTTTTCTATAGACGCCGGAGGCGGGCAGCGTCAGGTAAAATAAGTTATTTAGCCTTCTCAAACCTGAGCCTCACGCGCCGCCTATGGGGGATGTGCTAGTTACTTATCCGACCGGCCCACTTCGGTACCGGCCCATCGGGATTCGTCCCGATGGCCAGTCCGCCACTGCACCCAGCCCACGTAAATTGTCAACGGGGGGAGCCTCGCTGCGGGGAAACGGTGGACCTAGTGTCCCGATCGGAGTGGGAATAATAATAATAATCCGTGCATTTTATCCATTAATTTCCCCAACATTGTGGTAAAAAAAACATTGTGGTGTACTACAACTACAAAAAGCATCGGTTTGTTTTCTCATCAGGAAATGCAGACCGGCTCAAACAAACGATTTTTAATCATCATCCTCACTCATCATTTAATGTATCATATGTTCGCCGAATTGACATGAAAGCACTAATAAATGTAGTTTCATCCACTTGAGTTTACAACCACAAAAATAATCGATTTGATTTTATATCACATCCGACGGGAGGAAATTCAGCAGCTCTCACTCCCGATTTTTTAATCCTAATGTAATCATCATCTTCACCACGATCATTTATGTTTATGTCGCCGAATTGACATGAAAGCACTGACAAATATGAATATACTGTAGTCAACTTAATTAAAACGTTATTAACGTGCCTAATCTCAGTAATTCACAATTTCTATGCATGACAACACACACTTTGTCCGTGTTTGGCTCTCGAAGCGTTCCCGCATTGACGTCACTTCCGGCTTCCCCCAAAACTTCAAAATGAGTCAAGGAATTTCCCCGCGATGTTCGAAATTATTGATATTTAACGGAACGGTATCGCTTTTTCTTTTTTAAACTGACGGTTCGAGATTACTAGTAGCCCAATATTTCATTGCACAACAGTTGTTGGGATGGTGTCACAGGCACTTTAAACACAGACAGTGGCAGAACTTCAGTGTTAGTATTATTAGATCTCAGTGCTGCGTTTGACACTGTTGACCACAGCATATTACTGGACCGACTGGAAAACTGGGTGGGACTTTCGGAAACAGTTCTAAATTGGTTTAAATCCTACTTAAAGGACAGAAACAACTTTGTTTCTATCGGTAAATACACATCTGAGTTGACAAATATGACATGTGGGGTTCCTCAAGGCTCCATCTTGGGGCCTCTTCTCTTTAACATCTACATGCTACCACTGGCTCAGATAATGAAGAACAACAAAATAAGTTACCATAGCTATGCAGATGACACACAAATGTACGTAACAATTTTACCAGGAGACTATGCTCCAATTCAAACACTGAGTAAGTGCATTGAACAAATCAATGACTGGATGTGTCAGAACTTTCTCCAATTAAACAAAGATAAAACTGAGGTAATGGTTTTTGGAGCCAAGGCAGAATGTTTAAAAGTTAGCGCTGAGCTTCAGTCTGCAATGTTCAAACCAACAGATAAAGCCAGAAATCTAGGTGTAGTCATGGACTCTGACCTGAGTTTCAACAGTCACATTAAAACAGTTACTAAATCAGCCTACTATCACCTAAAGAACATATCTAGGATTAAAAGACTAATGTCACAGCAGGATTTGGAAAAACTTGTCCATGCCTTTATCTTCAGTAGACTCGACTACTGCAATGGTGTCTTCACAGGTCTCACTAAAACATCTATTAGAAAGCTGCAGCTGATTCAGAACGCCGCTGCTCGAGTCCTCACTAACACTAAGAAAGTGGATCACATCACTCCTGTTCTGAAGTCTTTACACTGGCTTCCTATGTGTCAAAGAATAGATTTCAAAATACTGCTGCTGGTTTATAAAGCACTGAATGGTTTAGGCCCAAAATACATTTCTGACCTCCTGCTAAACTATTAACCATCCAGATCTCTCAGGTCTTCAGGGACTGGTCAGCTTTCTGTCCCCAGAGTCAGAACTAAACATGGAAAAGCAGCGTTCAGTTATTATGCTCCAAATATCTGGAACAAACTCCCAGAAACCTGCAGGTCCGCTGCAACTCTGACTACTTTTAAATCCAGGCTGAAGACTTTTCTTTTTGTCGCTGCTTTTATTTGAACTATTCATATCTTAAACTGCACTGTAACTTTTATCCATGTACTTTTTCTTGTAATGTTTAATTGAACTATTTATATTTTAGACTGCACTGTAACTTTTATCCATGTATTTTTTTTCTTAATGTTTATTTGATTAGCTTTTCTTTTTTAATGCTTAATGTCTTTCATTTTTTTTTTTTTTTGTAAAGCACTTTGAATTGCCTTGCGTTGAAAAGTGCTCTATAAATAAACTTGCCTTGCCTTGCCTTGCCTTACCCTTTGTTATATTGTGATTTTTGTAACGAAGCTTGGATAGCTTCCTGGCAACTAGAATAAGGTTATGATCGGACATGCCAGTAACAAGATTGTATGTTTTTGAGACGCGATCCTCTTTGTTCGTTAAAATTAAATCCAACAATGTTTGTGAAGATTTAGTAATTCTTGTTGCATTTTTAATTAATTGACTCATTTGAAATCTATCACTAATATCCTTTAATTTCTTCCTGCCTTTTTTGTCTAACCAGTTAATATTAAAATCACCCATTAAGATCGTTTCTTTACCATTACACTGTTTGAGAATACTAGTTCAAACCGGAGAGACGTGATGTAAGAATTACATATTTATTGTTTACACGTCATATGAATAAAATGATTGCCATGATAATACAACAGGAGAATGTAAAGGTGTTTTGGCGATTAGGCCCCGGTTTGCAGGATAATCATTCAGGAGGGAAAGCACCGCTCCGATGAAATCCCCAAAACCAGTGAAGTATGAAATACTGAGATGAACTGAGTTGCTTACCTTGTGGGGTGACTGGTGATCTGGGAAGGAAAGATAATAGATTAACACATATATGAGCGACATAGTGCCGGAATCACTGCCGGAGCTTACGGGTCATGCTGAGACTCTGACTGCCGAAATCAGTGCCGGTCTTACCTGAAAACGACATGCGGGTCGCATGCCTGGCCAGCAGGGCTTGACTGCGCCGAGGAGCGAGCGGTTTCGTTTTGTAACGGTGGCCCAACGTCCACGACACCGAAGTGTACGGTAGCCCGAAGCTACGACACCGAAGTGTACGGTGGCCTTCCGCCACGCCTGACTTCGCAGGCTATATATATATATATATATATATATATATATATATATATCTTTTCTTTACTCTTTTCTCTTTCTTTTGTAACTGACACCGGAGTGTACGGTGGCCTGAGTCCACACCTGACTTCACAGGATATCTCTTTATTTTCCTTTTTTACTCTTTCTTTATTTTCTTTGTTTTGTAACTGCCACGGGGGTGTACGGTGGCCCGAGTCCACGCCTGACTGCAGGAAATACATTTTACACTGATACGTTTGAGCAAGGCCTGGGAATGAAATACCTGTGTGCCGGAGATGAAGCCCGTTACATGTAGTTGCAGCGTGAGACGAGACATTATTCCCTGTGGGCGGGGCCCGCGGAATTAGGACAGGAATGCAGTTTGAATATCAGGTACCTTAGTGAGACATGTATACTTGTGAATGTGTTTATGAGCCACCACCAGTTATATGCATAGATACCATAGTCAGGGTCTGAGAGATCTTTGGGAAGCCAGTACGGCGCTGATGTCCGGGCGAATGTAGGTTGTGAAGGCGGAGGAGGACCACCGTCCTAGTTGTTGTAGGGATGAGGTAGAGAGACCTTGATTAGCAGCAGAGGTGGCTGCACCTATCCTGAAGGAATGTCCCGGGTATGATATAGGTGATAGGCCGGATTTAATGAGAACTTGCTTGAGGTAGAAATTGACAGGGGCCATGACCCTGCAAACCACTCTCCCTGGAAGAAACCCCCAAAACCCACGGATGGGGCAGCATCCGTGAAGAACCTCATTGAGTCAGAGGAACGCACGAGGTCATCGTAAAAGAAAGTAACTCCGTTCCAGTGGGCGAGCAGGAGGGACCAGAAACGTAGGTCTGAGCGGCAGCCTTCGTCTAAGAAAACGCAGTCATGGAGTTTGTCGACCGCTGATGCTGCGTCCAGGAGGCGGGAGATGAACGAGCGCCCCTGGGGGATGACGTGCATGGCGAAGTTGAGGTGTCCGGGAAGGGAGAGCAACTGTTGTTTTGTGATAACTTGTTGCTCGCAGTATGACTTGGTGATGTCCCGGATGCGCTGCAATTTGTCGGAGGGGAGAGACTTCTTCATGTCTATGGAGTCGAGGATGATGCCTAAGAACTCTAAGCGTGTGTCGGGACCTAACATTTTCTCTTCGGAGAGAGGGACACCTAACTCCTGAAGCAGTGTTTAAACTTGGCCAGTGAGGTCCCTGAGCTGTCCTGTGGCGGGTCTATTGCGGCTTTCACACCAGCGCTTTTCAGTTTCTAGCTCCAAGCGGGAGCTTTTCTGGTTCAGCTCCGGTTTCCCTTTTCAGCTCCCGCTCTGTACACACGGCCCACTGGCGCCCCAGAGCTGCCCTTGCTGCGTCATGACGTCACCGTTTACATCGCTGATTTGCCCCCCAACGGCAGCCATTATGGCAGCTCACAACAACAACAACAACTGCGTCGGGTCGATGATCGTGTTGCTTTTAATCACACGAAGCCAGAATAAATTGAATAACGACTTCTCCAACCTTATACTTTTCTCCAGAGTGCCGTGGTTCATTGTTTATTAATGTGTTTCTGCAGCATTTACCGACCGCTGCAGTGCTGGCTGCTCTTCCACGGGAGTTTATTCTCCCGTTAGCTCCCGGTTAGCTCACACTGCAGCGGCCGCTCTAAAGTATTCACTGTCCGACTCACACAAGCAGCTGATGCATATCCCCAGTTCCCCTTAGCCTAAGTGAATGTGTGTCAGTCTGAATTGACACTGTTTGGTATCACAACGCTGTTATGAAAGTTTCTCTGGTATAAAACGGGTGATGTTAGCATAGCAACCGAAGCTAAACTGACTACTTGCATCCAATAGCTGCAATAATACAAAACAACACGTCTGCCTCTCTCCACAATGATCGATAACAGTGAACGGATGGTCAAAGTAAGGCACAAATAAACAGAATCACACGAAGCCTGGTTAGTGTTGCCTGACTTTATAAAGTGTGTTTATAGGCACTACTGCTTGTAGGCAGGCATAACAGTCGACCCATGGGAGGTGGGTTTAGTTTCCTGCACGCCTCGACGTAAGAGACGTAAGCGACGTCACCTCTTAGCTCCAAAGCTCTTGCCTCTGGACCGACAATTTTTTGGAGCTGGAAATGAAGCGGATTCCGGAGCTAAGAGCTGGCGCAGCTCCGGTGTGAACTGGAAAACCCAGCGCTTTTCAGGCTCTAGCTCCGAGCCGGAGCTGAAAAGGCGCTGGTGTGAAAGGGGCATATGGGGAGGAGTCGTCCAGTAGGTGAAGGACAGAGGGGATTCTGACGATGTTCAGCAGGATCCAGCAGAGCGCTTCCGAGAAGGAATTGAAGATGCAGGGGCTGCTTCTGCGAACGATGAAAATAGAGTTTGGACTCCCGCTTAATACCGAACGAATTCCACTGAGACGGATGAATGAGGATGATTTTGAAGGCATCGGTAATGTCCGCTTTGGAGAGCCGAGCTCCGTGCCCTGTGAACTTGATCATCTGTATTGCATTATCCACTGAGGCATGGTGAAGGGAGAACTGATCTGGAGGGATGATGCTATTGACGCTGCCGAATGGCCGGAGCGGGGAGCGGACAGATCGAAAATCAGCCTTTTATTTACGTGTGGCTTATTCCGATGGAATTTGAACGGAACACTGAGAAGGGGGAGGAGCTAAAAGGGCCGATTATATATCCTTTGAGAAGTTCTTTGTCGATGAGCTGGGAAACTATGTTGGGTTCTTTAGCGGCTGACTGTAAGTTTCTTGCTATGAAAGTCACTGTGGCGGATGGGAGGACCCCTACCCTGAAGCCTTGGGAGAGCCCTGACAGGAGATAGTCAACAAACACGGAATCTGGGTGAGTAGATAGCGCAGCTGCTAGCTGAGGGATGATAATGGGAGTGGAGGGGTGATATTCCAATTTATTTATTTATTTTTCTTTCCCCCTCCGCGAGGTTTCTGGCGCAGTGCTACTGTGACGGCCCGTCCACACGGTGGCGTGCGTTAAAGCTTCCAACGCTCCTGCCCATTCACTTTGAATAGGGTGACGTCACTTTTAGCAGAACTGTATTTTGGGAAGCGACGTGGAGCGTTGCTGGTGTTGCTCGCTTCAAAAGTTGAGCAATGTTCAATTTTTTTTTTTTAATATTGCTATTGCTTTGTATCTCGGGGGCAAGAGATTCATGTGATTGGTTGTTGGTCACGTTGCTCGCAAAAAAAACAAAACAGTAGCGTAGGCAGAAATGTACTTTAGGGTGGGCCTGTAAAAATATAGGGTGGGCCAGATTTTTGGCAGATTACTTTTAGAATACTTCCAAGTTCCTTTCTTCTCTTTCCTCTTCTTTTTTCTTTTCTTTCCTTCTTCTTTTTTCTTTGGAATACTTTCTTTTCCATAACGATGGGTATGTTTTGGTGAACGGGAGACACGTATTTTACTGTTTTATCAAGAGCACAACGCAACATCTTAGTGTCATTCTGGACAGCTCTCATCTGCACCACACGTAAAACTCACCCATACTGCATTCTTGTACAGTCTTAAAACCTTTCCTTGGAATATGTTATGCATTGTAAGGTGTCCTTGGGTGCTTTGAAAGGCGCCCCTAAATAGAATGAATTATCATTATTATCTGAAACGATGTAATAACTTTTTTTTCAGTCACTTGCCCTATACATTCAGCAGGCCATTCACTTTGATTTGATCCCGTTATAAATGTCATAATTTCGACAATAAATAAATGCTACATAAACGTTATCTTCCATGTTTTATCTAACCGTTTCTATCTTTCAATATATTTTGAAAGAGAACTCTCTCTCTCTCTCTCATCTGCGTGCGGGGGCGGGGCCTCACAGACACGCTGCAGCGCTGTGCAGTGTGCACACGGTTCTGCTGGTAATGAATATTACATTTTGTGAGGAACTTCTCAACCAATAGTTCCAATAAGTATTCACTTCAGGTTTACGAAAGTAACTGACTCAGATTACTCGTTTTTCAAATGTAACGCCCGCTGAATATACATGATTTTTTGTATTTCTGATTACGTAACGCCATTACATCTATTCCGTTACAACCCGACCCTGTGTGGCTGAGTGCAAACATTTTCGTTAACACTAGTACCTGACCTGAGTGCCACGGAAGTCGAAGCTCCTGTGACGGAGTCTTCCAGGGCCTGGAGGCGAGCATCGATAGCTGTCATGGAGCTAGCCAGGGATTGCAGGGAGCCGTCCACGCTACTCTCCATGAGGGGTGTGTTAGTGACGCTCCCGGACTGGCGAGCCTGGGAAGGGGTGGATTTTGGAGGTGGACGGGATCCTGGAGGGCTCGACTTCTTTCTTTTTTTTTTTTACCTCCGCGTCCTCGCCCTGCTCTCTGGGGAGCTGCTGCCCCGGACTGGGGAGCTGTGCTGGAGACCTGATCCGAGAAGCTCTCGGAGCTGCGAGAGAGTGAGGCCTGCGGCTGTGGGGATGCCCTGCTGCAGGAGCCGGGCGATGAGGAAGTCTGCCTCTGGTGATAGGCCGCTGTGGGGAGCCGAACCGGGCTCGAATAATTCCATACCAGGTTCGTGATCTGAATTGTCCGAGTTGGACATCTTGAGCTAGTTTTTCTTGTGCTTTTTTCTTTTCTCACGAGGAGGAGTATTGTAGTACTGCTACTGTTTGCGGTCATCTGCAAATGACAACTGACAGGTAGGAAGAGCAGGCATTTAAGGAATTTAGCATGTGCAGCTATTGGCTGCTGAGGGGTGACGCCCTCATATTTAATGAGGGGGGAAGGGAGCCATCGAGTGACGTGTAAGTGACTCGTGTTAGGTCTTCCTTATTGAACTTGCGCTAAGCTTAATTTAAATTATCATAAAAAACACTCTTTGCTGTAGGTGGTCGATATACAACAATTACATTAAAACACATTTCCTGAGATAGTGAGATAGTTATTCCCACACATTCAGTGGTATCACAGGATAATTCGATTTGTTTACTTTGCAGGCTTTTCTTAACATAAATCATAACACCCCCTCCTTTACCTTGATTACGATCTAGTCTATAAATGTTATATCCTGGGATATTAACAATATCCGACGGAATTGAAGGGTGTAGCCAGGTTTCAGAAAGGCATAAATAATCAAGGTTTGAGTTTGTTAATAATTGCTCCAGTTGTTCCATTTTTGACATCATGCTTCTGATATTTAAGTGTCCACCGAAAATGCCCTTAGGTTTGACATTTGAGTCCCATAACACCTTTGCATGATTTACATTTTGAAACATTTTGGTGGCATGTTGTTATATCTCTCACAGGCTCCGCCCTCTACTGGACTATATGGGTACTCTCTTACCCCGCAAGCATTCTCCCACTGAGACTTCTATAGACGTAGCCGGCCCTGGGCGGGCCTACCTGAATGCGCGCGCATCACACCGTATAAAAGGAGGCCTCGCCTCCTGACCATCATCCTTTTCTCTTCAGCAGCGGAAGTGATTCCACGAGAGACTGCAGACGTTTGAAAGAAGAAGAAAGAGTTATCATACCTCCAGGGAGTCGCCACTGCTAGAGACCCGGGCCTGTCCTTCGTGCCCTGGTTGAAATAGCGGGCGCCGATCCCCACCACCTTGCTTCGAGTGGTTGGGGGACCAGGATATGGCTGAGGCGGTGCCATTCACGTTCGCCATTCCTTCCGGGTCTGGCGTCCATGGAAGTCCACCGCCCAGGGCTGTACTCTCCCTGGATGATGATCGTGGCGGCGGATGTGTGGGCTACTCACTTATTGCGAGAGATGCCCCCGCCTCACCAGGTCAGAGCGATTATTGGGCCGCAAGGCCGAATAAGTAGCTTGGTCCACGGGCCTTGCCCCAGGCCCGGTTCCCCCAGGGACCGGTGCTCGGTGGCTTCACGTGATATAGGGTCGCCCCTACTTCATCACAGGCCGCCACCGCTGCCCGCCGTGTGATGTCCCTGGGATATCACGCCGCGTGGCACTTTCCAAAGAGGATCGTGTTGATCTCCTGGGAGCCCCCGTGTTTACGGAAGGGCTCTTTGCTCACGGGATGAGGATTAGTCGCAGCGTAGCTGCTTCTTGCCCATTCCCAGAGGAAGAAACACTGTCCTACACTCCCCGCCCCTGCTGTAAACCCCAGTATAGGGAGCCAGCAGGTGGGCGTGTGCACGTGAGTGGAATAAACCGAGTGCTGTCAAAGCACTGTGCGGGTTCAAGAGACGCTATTGCCGGCGTGCTGTTGTCAGAAAACACACCTTGCCTAGTATAATGGCTCCGATTAATGCATTTCACCGTTGCAATGGGAAATACAGCGTTAATACGTGGGCGCGCGGCCCTCGTGAGAGTGGCCGCGGTGCGTTCAGGAACCCCCGCAGGAGAACGGTGGTTTACGTTTGTAAACTCTACGTTCTGGAGGGAGGTGTGTGTGTGTGGGAAAATGCATTCAGTAAAGACTATTGCATTTATCCCAGAGTAAGAGTCATTTCTCTCCACAATTCCACTTTCCCCCATAATGTCCGGTTCAAAGAGACGGCATTGTGAAGGCGCGCGCGGCCCCCCTCCCCCGAGGGCGGGCCACGGTGCGTTCAAAGATCTCAGTAGAGAGGTGAGACGAAGGGAGAGGTGCAGGCACGGAGATCCCGTGCCCGCGGCGCCCTCCACCTCTTCGGCCCACCCCGGCACTCACGGGGACGGGTTTTCCGTCTTTACGGATCTGGCTGGCGGGGGGAGAACATCTCTCCGCCCGGGACGAGGGGGCGAATCCCGCCTCCTCCCTGTATAATGCACAGATCACTACGTTTTCTAATAAGAATGAGGTTGATCTGTATCCAAATCTAAGTGTATTTTGTTTCCACAAAGGCTACACTTAGGCCTACACACAATGTTAACCGTACAAATTCCCCATTCGCTGCCCCAGCTGTAGCTCCTGTAAAGGAGGTGGCTAATGGGCGTGCGCAGAGAGGGATGAACCGCAGGGAGTGCTATCTAAAGGAGAGCGCTATGCGGGTACAGGGACATTATGGCCGGCGTATTGCTGTCAGAGAACACACTACGCCTAGAGCAAAGACTCCAATGCAGTTTACCCGTAGTGGTAAAGGCTGCATTATGGCGGAGTCCGCACTCACACAAGAGCGCGTGGCGGTGCGTTCAGGGACCTTAGTAAAACACACTACGCCTATAAAGACTCCGATTAATGCTGTTTACCGTAGTGGTGAGAACAGCATTAGGGTGGAGCGCGCGCTCACACAAGAGCGCGCGGCGGTGCGTTCAGGGTCCTCAGTAAATAATCGGCCCTTTCTGTGTCAACCCTCCAGGGGCAAATCTTCCCTTCGCGGGGAGTTTTTTGCGGTGGAACGGGTCACCAGAGAGTATCACAGCTTCATAGCTGCTGCCCCACAGCTGAGGGCCTGTCCATTAACACAATGTTCTGGGGAATGGAAACTCAGCTGTGTGCTAACAAGGTGGAGGGACAGGAGGACGCAGCGTCCCACTGTACCACATGTCTATACACTGTACCACTGTATCACATGGACCACTGTCTTGTGGGTGTCCCACACTCACCTCTTTTTATGGGCATGCGAGAGGTAAATGTGTACTATCAGGGTGGATGGACAGGACGCTGAAACGGGGCTATTCACTCCAGTTCTGCAGCGTCCCACCCCCTTTTATGGGCATGCGAGAGGTGAAGCTATCCTCTCGAGAGGGGATGAGTTTCCTCTCAGCAGAGATTCAGGCTCTGGTGCAGAAACAGGCTGTGTCTGTTGTGCACCCTCAGCGCAGGGAAGAGGGTCTTTATTCCATATACTTCCTGGTTCCCAAGAAGACAGGGGAATTCAGACCTATTCTAGATCTCCGCGGCCTGAATGGCCACATTTCCCGCAGGAAATTCTGCATGCTAACTATGAAACAGTTACTGGGGCTGGTGCAGCCAGGCGATTGGTTCACCACCATCGACCTGAAAGACGCGTACTTTCATGTAGAAATTGCTCCAAAGCACAGAAAGTATCTGCGTTTTGCCTTCCAGGGAATAGCCTACGAGTACAACAGGCTGCCGTTCGGCTATTCCCTATCCCCACGCACATTCAGCAAATGTGTGGCCACAGCACTTCAACCGCTGCGCGCACACGGCATTTTCTTTTACATAGACGACCTCATAGTCATGGCTGGGTCACGGGAACAGGCAATGTTTTGCACAGCACAATTGATCACACACCTAACCAGATTAGGCTTCGCGATCAATTGGAAAAAGAGCACCCCCATACCTCACCAACGGGCGTTGTATTTGGGTGTGGTGCTCGATGCAGGCACGTTGCGCGCCACCCTGTCAGAGAGCAGACGTGCGTCCCTTCTTCAGGGGGTACGCAGACTGCGACAGGGGGCAACAGTGACAGCTTTTACTGTCATGCAGACGCTGGGTCTCATGGCGGCTGATCACATGAGGGTCCCGTTAGGGTTACTACATATGCGCCGCCTGCAGAGGTGGTTCTCCAGCCTGCGCTTGGATCCCAAGAGGCACAAGCGGCGGCTGGTGACCATACCCCCCTCAGTGAGGGGCAACCTCCGGTTTTGGGGGTCCCCGGATCACCTCCGGAGGGGGTCTCCACTGGGACGGGTGACCTCCTACATCACAGTGTTCACGGATGCATCCGGAACAGGATGGGGAGGGACCTGCCTGAAGAGGGCTATAGGTGGGCGCTGGGCTCTAACAGAGTCTCGACACAGCAACCTCCTAGAGCTACGGGCGGTAGTGTTAGTCCTCCAGCATTTCAGGCCCCTAATTCAAGGGAGGCATGTAATGGTCAGGAGCGACAACAGCACCACAGTGGCTTATATCAACAGGCAGAGCGGAGTCCGCTCCGCCGCCTTGTTGACCACAGCGGAGAGGCTGTGGTTATGGGCTTCAGAGGTGGTGTTATCTCTGAGAGCCCTCCATATCCCGGGACTGGAGAACGGGGGAGCCGACCTCATGTCGAGGGGCGGCCCCCTGCCAGGCGAGTGAGTGCTTCACCCGAAGGTGGTGAAGCAGATCTGGGCCCAGTTCGGGAGAGCGGAAGTGGATCTGTTCGCCAGCCGGCGAAACAGCCACTGTGCCCTGTGGTTCTCCGTGGCTCGGAGCGACGACCCACCCTTGGGGGTGGACGCGTTTGCACACGAGCCATGGCCAAGGAAGCTGCTATACGCCTTTCCACCGCTGCGTCTCATTCTCCCCCTCCTGAGGAGAGTGAGGCGAGAACGTCTGTCAGTCATCCTAGTGGCTCCGGATCGCGTTGGGGCGCCATGGTACTCAGGACATAGATGAAGGTGGGCCAGCCCTGGGCGGTTCCCCAGTTCTGGGGGGCGATGTCTCAAGAGGCAGGTGCAATCGGGGCGTTACCCACTCTCGGCCGTCCTCTCCAGGTTTGGCTCCTGAGAGGTTGAGACAGGGTGGATTGTCTGATAGTGTTATGCAGTCTATCCAGGCAGCTACAGCTGGATCCACCACAGCCTGTTACAGGCCAAAGTGGCTAGGATTCCAGCGATGGTGTGAGGAGCGGAGAATAGAGCCCCTATTTTGTGAGTTAGGCTCTATTTTATCCTTCTTACAGTTACTGGGGGACAGAGGGCTTGCGCATTCAACAGTGAAGGTGTATGCAGCAGCCATCTCGTCCTGCCATGAGGGATTTGCGGCAGGTCAGCCTTTAGTCAACCACTGATGTCGCGGTTTTTACAGGGGGTCAGGAGGCTGCGCCCAGTAGTGCACGCCTCCACCCCACAGTGGGACCTGCCCCTAGTGCTCGAGGCTCTGGCCTCGGGGCCGTTTGAGCCTCTGGAGCTCTCCTCTCTGAAAGCATTGTCGTGGAAAACAGCTTTGCTTCTTGCCTTAACGTCAGCCAAAAGAGTGTCCGAGTTAACTGCTCTGTCGGTGCACCCGAGCTGTTTACAGATTCGGGGTGACCGGAGCGGCGCGACACTCAGACCGAACCCCTCCTTTGTGCCCAAGAGCCTAAGGAGTGCGTTCAGGTCAAGGGCTATTCAGTTAGGGGGTTTTAGGCTTCCCCTCCATGTGGGACCAGGGAAGCTAAACTGCACCTCCTCTGCCCGGTGCGTGCGCTAGCATGTTATGTAGAGCGCACGGCTGCCCTTAGACGCACCGAACAGCTGTTCGTGTGCTTCGGGGGCGGGGTGATCGGGAAAGCTCTGTCCAAGAAACGCCTGGCAGGCTGGCTCTGCGAGTGCATTGCACATGCCTACGGACAGGCAGGGAGAGCCTGCCCCACGGGGGTTCGTGCACACTCCACACGGGCTGTGGCTGCGTCAACAGCCTTATTTGACGGTGTGAGTGTGGAGTGTGGATATATGCACAGCGGCGTCTTGGTCGACGCCAGGCCCCTTCATAAGGTTTTATCTCTTGGACATGTCGGGCTCTTTCTCCTCGTCTGTACTTGCGGGGGCAACACAGGACTGGTAGGGGGGAGGGGGGTTGTGGGTCAGTTGGCATCTGACCCCCTCCCCGGACGTAATGCGCCTTCACTGTTCTCGGGCCCTCTGAGGGTCCCGGGATGGGCGAGGGGCGCGCTGGGCCCTTACAGGGCTGGAGGGCTGCTCTCCTCCTGCCGAGAGCAGGAGGGGGGGAGCCCTCCACACTTTAGTCCACACACTCAACACGGGGTCAGTGTTTGAGTGTGGGGCAGGGGCTCTGGCGCTCTCCCTGTTATCCTTAGGGATTCAGGGAGGCAGGCGTGTAGTTGGGGGCTCTCCCTATCCAGGGTGGGGGGGTCCCCCGGCACTGTTTTTTGAGCACACTTTTTGCGAGGTAAGCGCAGCAGGGTGTGCTCTGTCAGCCACAGCCCAGATTTCTCCTCGGCGTATACATCGCGGCTCCACCCACTGTACCCATAGAGTCCAGTAGAGGGCGGAGCCTGTGAGGGAGATATAACGTCGAGTTACGTAGTGTAACCCTTGTTATATTAGCACAGGCGGAGCCCTCTACTCGGGGCACTGTCAGTCCTATTCCACTCGCTGAAGAGAAGTGTAGGTCAGGCGAGGCCTGGCGAGGCCTCCTTTTATACGGTGTGATGCGCGCGCATTCAGGTAGGCCCGCCCAGGGCCGGCTACGTCTATAGAAGTCTCAGTGGGAGAATGCTTGCGGGGTAAGAGAGTACCCATAGAGTCCAGTAGAGGGCTCCGCCTGTGCTAATATAACAAGGGTTACACTACGTAACCCGATGTTTTGTCTTCACATCGCTGCAAATAGTGCGCTGAAAGTTAGAGTGTTGTTTGCCACTGGGTGCGTGAGATGATCGTTCAGAAGTGGTGACAGAGTTACCTTGTTGAATTGTATCATAAAGCTCCCCTTGGACTCGAGGAACAGGCACCGGTGTGTCGTTGATAAGAAGCCTGGGTCCGCAGGTCAGATGCGGGGTCTCTCCGGACAACGCACAGCTCTGCGAGGCTCGGGTCCAGCTGATTGGGTCGACAATCACAGCCGCAGCTCCACAACCGCAAGACGCCACCCAGGTCATCGCCACGGAAACCGAGCGAGGAACAAAGTGCTTCGCGCCCGCCACTTGTTCACAGTGTATGAACGAAAGTGGAGCACTGTCGGTATGCGTCTGCTGAACATGAACAGGGTCATGTAAACATACAGATCATGTATGTTTAATGCCTCGTGGGCAATGTTGATGATTGGCCTTGGTACAGTGTGACTTGTAGACCAGAGAGCGTTAAATACAGGTAGAAAGAAGGCAGAGACAGCAGACTGAGTAGGACAGATGAGATGGGGTGGGGATTGGAGAAACAGAGCTGAAGGCAGGTTCAGTCGTCTTCTTCTGCAGTGTGACCCAGAAAGACACACACACACACACACACACACACACACACACACACACACACACACACACACACACACACACACACACACACACACACACACACACACACACACGTGTTGGAAGCAGTGGGATTGGCTGCAACCCATTATGAAGGCTTTAAATGTGAATAGATAATATTTTAAATATTTAGAAAAACACAAGGATAAAATGCAATGCTGAATTTTGAAGTTCAACAGCAACCATGATGTATAAAGTATGTAACAAAATCCTAATTGCACATTCTGCAATTGGAAGCAGTTTGAGTATGAACCAGTGGAAAAACGTTTCAAATGAAAGAAAAAGCAGCAGATTGTAGCTGTATCCATATGAACTAATAACATATAATACCATCAATGTATGAAACATGTGGAAGAAAGTCTGAATTACATTTTACACGTGTGTTTTTGTCCAAGTGTGTTTGAAGCAAAGGTAATTATGATATACTTCAACAATATCTGTTTCTTTAGGTCAGATGTTTATAGTGATTTGTTTTAATACAATGAATATTTGTTTTATATTCTAAACTGCTGAAGGTCTTCCCAAAATCCAAGAAACTTGTCAAAGGCCAAAATATTTGCTGTGGTTTCAGACCTTGAATAAAGAAATCAAGAGAATTAGCTAATAATAATGTTTTAACCCCGATTGTAAATCCAACGAGAACTTACTGAAATTAGTCTGGAAACTGAGGAGCACATTTTCTTCATCTTTTAAAACAGTTAACCACAGTCTAGTGATGTGCTTTTGTTCATTTCATTTTCGATTGTCTTTACTCACCAATCAAGCGCAGATTCTTTGTGTTCTTCTTGTCTGTAAGAGGAAGCAAGATGTTAGTCTTACATATTTTTATTTCTGTAATGATGTGTTGAACAGCAGATACAACTCCCTGTATTTAGCCTTAACTGTCAATAATGTATGTACAAGCTATTTAATATGTAATACTGCACACTTGAGCCAAATGTGTTAATCAAAATACAACTGTGTAGCATGTTTAGGTAACAGTTTTACATTAAGCTTTTATCTGTCAAGAAAACCTAAATTAATTGCAAATAAAAAATGTATCCTTATCTATTTTATTGCTGGCTAGCAGCTGCAACAGTACTTGTGCAGTACAATGAACTTGCAGAGACTGTAAGAGTTAAATAGGTGGTGCAAGTTCACTATTAACCTTTAAATTGTAGTGGGGTAGAAGAACAAAGTAGCACATTATTTAAATAGTTAAGTAAGGTAAAAGTCACTCAATGTTGTACTTAAGTAAAGTGTATGATTAAATATAGTGAATTACTTAACATCACTGCTTGTTCGTAGCTGCTAATACAGATTCATTTTGCATATTTAGAATGAAAAAAAGAATGAAAAAAACACAAAAGTGGCAACAGATAACCCACAAGTACCACTAAAACACAAGCACAGCAGCTCAAGAGTTACATGTTTAATTAAAGGCTGAAGTTAGCATTAATAACTGGCTGTTAGCATCCTTTGGTAACTAAACAGGAGTAGTCATACTGCAGTTAGCTGCTATACACAACATGACAAGCTTGGCAATTTAGCGCAACTCAAACGGTGTGTTATACTTTTAAAAAGAGTTCATTTGACACTTTAAAGTTCAACTGTTTAGGGAGAGATGAAATTAGCTAGCAGCTAGCAGCGTTAGCGCAATGCTAACAGGCTAAGACTGGATACGCTGCTAAGAAGCTGTATCCTTTAATGTGTCAATTAATATCAGTTCTCACCCCAGTAAACAGTCTATGAACAAACTCAAACGGTGTGTTATATTTTTTTTAAAAGAGTTGATTTGACACTTTAAAGTTCAGGTGTTTATGGATACATGAACTTACCTAGCAGGAGTCAGAGCAGAATGATTCTCCCGGGCTTGGTGTGACGCATTGATGCGTTCAAGGACACTCAGAAATGCTAAAGTTACCGATGAAGAGCGCTGGAAAAGAGACTAAATTAGAGTATTTGTTGTATTTATGTTATATATTTGTTTAATAATATAATTTGTTTAACTCCACAGTGTACAAATGTGAGTCTGTACTTCCAGCCCTTGGGTGGTTTTCACCTTAACCCAGGGGTACGAACCGCAGTTCCGGCCCCTAGCCTTCGGCCGGACCAAAATGACAGTCGTCAGCGATCCGGCAGAGGCCCTAGCACTGGCCCAAGAGTTGTCCGTCCTTCTGTCCAAGGATGCAATCAAGCCAGTAGACCCTCTGCTTAGCCCAGGGGGTTCTACTCGGCGTACTTTCTCGTGAGCAAGAAAGTCGGCAGATTTCGCCTGATCTTGGACCTCAGAGGAATCAACAGATTCCTGAAGGTGCTGCCACTCTATATGCTGACCACAGCACATGCACAGCCGTGGACTTGAGGGATGCCTACTTCCATGTGGGCCGGGCAACATGGTGCCTTATATTCAGTTCCTTCGGCCCTTGGGCAGGCTGCCTCGGGCCATTGGGCCCGCTGGCGTTGCGCCCCATGCAGATGTGGCTGAACAGCCTTCACTTGGATGCCAAGTGGCACAGGCGCAGGGAAGTCAGGGTGTTGCGGTGTTGCCTCCACTCTCGGTCACACTGGAGGGGCAGGGCCTATCTCCTGATGGGCGTGCCCATGGGCGCCATCCCATCGTGCCAGGAGACCGTCACCATAGGTGCAGGTCTCTCAGGGTGGGGTGCAGTACGGCAGGGCAGGACCGTTCAGGGTCAGTGGTCTGCCCAGGAGGGTGCACGCCATGCCAACGTGCTAGAGCTTCGGGCTGTGCAGCTTGCACTCACGCACTTTCTACCCCTACTGGGGGGCAATAATGCACATGTTCCTTGGGACAGCATGTACGCTATTGCCAAGACAGCAGTCCCTTCTAGACAGTGGGCATTCTCACTCCACTCTGAATTTATGTGGCTACTATTTCTGCCCGACATATTCGGGTCGACGGCGCCACGGCGGGGTGCCACAGGTCGGTGTCCTTCTTCCTGAGAGGGGATTAGGCAGCATCCCCCTAGCACCCCGAGGGCTCCGGCTTGGGACCTGCCCCTGCTGCCGGATGCCCTATCATCTCCTCCCTTCGAGCCCCTGGCCCAGGTGGAGCTTAAGTGGCTGTCCTTAAAGGCAGCATTTCTGCTTTCCATGACCTCAGGGAAACGAGTTGGAGAGCTACATGACCTCTCCGTGAGCGATACATGCCTGAGGTGGAACTCCGATGGCTCGGGTGTTGCCCTCTGGCCGAACGTGGCGTTCCTGCCAAGGTGCTTCCACTAGCCCACTCCAATCGGCTTATCCAGCTGGCGCGCTTTAACGTCCCACAGGAGAACGGCACGCCTGAGTTGCTGTGCCCTGTGCGTGCCCTAGAGGCGTATATTGGTGCTCCGGCCCATATACGACGGTCAGAGCAGCTCTTCATTTGTCATGGCGGGAGAAGGGGCTGTGCTGTCTCCAAGCAGCGGCTATCCCACTGGGTTGTGGATACAATCTCACATGCCTATGGGGCCAGTGGCCGCCCCCCGCCATCAGGGGTGAGATGTCACTCTACAAGGAGCATCTCAACGTCTTGGGCTGCCCTGAGAGGGGTGTCCCTGGAGACCATCTGCGCTGCGGCGTCGTGGGCATCGTCTGGCACATTCTCCAGGTTCTACCGGGTCAATGTCGCCACTCCCCATCCTTTGGGCGTGGCCCTGTTGCCGAGCTCCGCTGCTTCCAGCTAGGTATTAAGTGTTCAGATTCTTCATGACATGGTTGGTATAGTCATCCAGTGCTAAAATCACCGCCTCTAGTGGTCAGTAGGGACGAAATAGAAAGATAGTTACGGCTGTAACTACGGTTCTATGAGTCCCGGATGACCGCCAGAGTTTCCGGTCACTCAGAATTCTTGTGTGCTCGCGAGAAGATTCTGGGAACCGATCCACTAGTGACGCCGGCCTATGTAGCCGTAGTCACGTGGGTCACAGGTGACTTTGTTGTTATTAGGTACTCAAACTGCGATGGACCAGTGCTAAAAGCACCGCCTCTGGCGGTCATCCGGGACTCTTACAGCCGTAACTATCGGTAGCTTGACTAGCTTCACAAGTTCACACTCAGTCACAAATAATAAAATAAAATAAAAATGTGGCTTAGTGCAGAATTCTAGCCTTAAGACTAACTAGTCTAGTATTAATGCAATGAACAACAGCAGCTTAACATAACATGAATAAACAAAGTATTATATTTCCATCTTACTGGAGTAACACAATTCAATAGTAATCAGCAGCAAACCACTTCTTTTTGTTATTCTACAGTATTGTTGTTTTATAGTTATTTGTTAATGTAACCCAATTTGTGTTCTTGGAAATTGAAAAGGATATCGCATTGTGTTTGTTACTTTCGTTGCAGTTGTATATGTCTTAAGTGTAATTTGGCTTGGCTTCCTATTTATGGACATGCTTTTATTTTGAAGGAGAGGTAGTGCTGTTGACAGGAAGTTGTTGTTGCTTTGGAAACAACGTAACGGAGAAAAGTAATATATACATATAAAGACGGAGAAAGTAAACGATAACTGTGACGAAGGTAACTTCGCCACGGCTTCGGGCTGTGTAATCTTGCACATGGGGATTTGCACAGTACAGTCAAACATTGCCTATTTGCACATTTTATACTGTTCATTGATGTAGTGGGTATTAAATGAGTCAACTGTATTAAATTGTGATGTCGTCTGGCAGACGCTGGTCGGGCTCTCGGCTCCACCTGGAAAGAAAGGGGAGTTATAGCAAGAGCGCCAAAAGTGTTGGTTTGTGTAGATTGACAGCGGTTGAGATTATGTGCAAGGGATATGTTTAGTGTGTAAAGGTCACGATATATAAGGTGCATTAATGGTACAGGTTACTCCTATAACAGTCAACATCATAACACTCACCTCCGCCTGCTCTCCCGTCTCCGGTCCCAAGGTCCGTCATCGTAAAGGGTCCCCGGGGAAACAGCGGGTCCTTTTTATCGTTCCGGATGGGGTCAAAGGAGCAGGTTGGAGGCGGGGGTGATTTGTTATTAGGTACATTTGGCGTGTTAGTTTAGAACGGGTTTTCTTTTCATACCGTAATTAAATAGAATGTAAGTAAAGGATGTTTGTCATTCTCCAGTAAAGGATGTTTTGTGAATAACTACGGTCCTTATCTGAGCTGACCATCTCTGCACATGCCACCCCTTTTGGATGGTACGGGCCGATGGGTGAGGCTATAAAGGGTGGCATGTTGGGCTCATTTGGGGGGAAATAGTGTGGGAGACAGTCATTGTGAAATATTGATGTGGGCGACCAGGCACCAAATGATGAATAAATACCCACACCGGGTTGTATCAAGACGTTCTGCCTCTGTCTCCTTACTTGGTCGGGCCGCTCAAGTGACGTCGTTCACAAGTGGTGTCAGAAGTGGGATTCGACAAGTAAGGAGGGGAAAATGAAGAGAGGAAAAAAAAACGACCAAATAGAGGTGTCCGGTGACGGGGAGGCTAAGCATGGAGTTGACCAGGGGGCCACGGCTGGTGAACCAAGGGACAGGTTTGAGGAACTGTCTGAGATGATGAAAGCACTCATGCAGTCTCAGAAGCAGCTTCAAGACCAGGTATCTGAGATGAGAGCGGGGCCGCCAACAGAGCAAGGCAGTGATGAGGAGCGGCCCAGAAGAAGAGGGGACTTCGGTGATGATCGGGAGCAGACGTCTTCATCCAGGCGAAGGTCGCCAAGACGTCAGAGAGAACCACCGCTTCACCGCGAGCCGAAGTTGTGGCCACTGGGGCCAGATGAAGACGTTGAACAGTTCCTAACCACCTTCGAACGCATGGCCCAGGTCTGTCGTTGGGACCAAGAAGAATGGGCTGTCCGATTGGTTCCCCTGCTGACTGGTAAAGCACGCAGTGCGTACGTGCTAATGGACATTAGTGACTCTGAGGACTACGAGCAAGTCAAAGCAGCAATCCTGGCCAAGTACGAAATCACCGCTGACACCTATAGACGGAGGTTTCGGGCCCTCGACATCCAACAGGACGAGACCCCACGTGAGCTGTACGTCCGACTGAAGGACCTCTTCTGCAAGTGGGTGAGGTTTGAGACGTCCAGCATCAAAGACATTTGTGAGATACTCATCCTTGAACAGTTCCTACGCATGGTGAACCCAGAGATGGAAGTTTGGATCCGGGAACATGATCCTAAGTCTGCGGAGGAAGCGTCCCGCCTCGCTGAAGTATTTCATTCAGCAAGGACAGAAAGCAAAAGCTTTGCGAACTGCCAGAACCGATACCCGTCGGGCAAAAGTAATGCTTTTGGGGGTGAAAAGGGTAGTGGTTACACCTATGGTAGCAATAGCAGCGGCAAGCAAGCCACGCCAAGTCGAATGACCTATGCTAAGAGGCAGGTTCAGCCAGAAGTAAGGTGCTATCATTGTAATGAGGTGGGCCACACACGACCCACATGCCCAGTGGCTAGGCAGAGTAAGCCCTCTCTTCTTTGCACTGTTCCGAGACCCACCAGGAAGCCAGTAGTTAGGCAGGAAAAAGCACGGATAGTTCCGGTACTCATCAATGGTCAGCGTGAGGAAGCACTGGTGGATAGTGGCAGTTTCCAGACAGTGGTGAGGTCAAGTCTTGTTGGCAGGGATCAGTGGGCCCCTGATAAAGCTACCATCAGTTGCATCCACGGAGATGAAAAGCCTTACCCCACCGCCGAGGTGTATTTGACTGTCGGGGGGCAGACTTTCCTTCTTCCGGTGGCACTAGCACCCAAGCTGCCTTATGCAGTCATTTTAGGCCTGGATGTTCCAACATTGCTAGATCTTGTGCAAGAACAGCCATCACCAAGTGCCCTATCAGTTCCTCCACCAGTCATTCCCTTGGATCCCCAGAGTGTAGAAGTGCCCGGGAAGCCCAATCCCTCCGATGGGGAGTTCAAGGTAAACTCAGACACCCAGATTAGGATGTGTAATGTCGCTACAAGGGCGCAGACGGCAAAGGCGACCCTTGGTGAGCTACCATTTTATAATTCTGAGCTCAAGGCAGGTACAAACAAGCAGCGCCTGTCCAAAGCGCAGAAACGCAGGGACAATTTTTGGCGGCCCCTAGGGAAAGCATAGAGCTCCCTGTACCTAGTCACCCGCTAGACATTCAGATTCCCCCCGATGTAGGTGAGCTGCAGAGGAAGGACCCTTCCCTTACACAGTGGTTTGAGAAAGTGTCAGAGGTTGATGGTGTAAAAACAGCAGATGCAGGATTTAAGGAGGATGCTATTTACCTCATTAAACAGGGTATTATGTACCGCCGTCAGGGTGAGATTGAAGCATTAGCTTTACCCCAGTTACTCCGAAACACGGTAATGGAACTCGGCCACTCAGTTCCTTGGGCAGGGCACATGGCATTTAATAAAACACTGTGCAGAGTGGGTCGTCGGTTTGCCTGGCCAGGCCTGTACACCCAGCTGTCCCAGTTTTGCCAGGCCTGTGAGACCTGCCAGATTACATCTAGGCAAAGGGTAGCTAAAGCCCCGTTACAGCCCTTGCCCATAATTGAAACTCCGTTTGAAAGAATAGGTATGGATGTAGTTGGGCCTTTAGAGAGAAGTGCAGCGGGTAACCGCTACATACTGGTAATTTGTGACTATGCTACCCGCTACCCCGAAGTGTTTCCCCTGAGATCTGTTAAAGCCAGGTATGTGGCGAATTGCCTACTACAGTTATTCTCTAGGGTAGGCATAGCCAGAGAGATACTTACTGACTGCGGCACAAACTTTCTCTCCAAGTTACTGAAGCAGGTGTATCAGCTGCTAGGAGTAAAGGGCATTAAGACCACCCCTTATCACCCCCAAACGGACGGCCTTGTCGAGCGATACAACCAGACCTTGAAGAGCATGCTGCGCAAGTTTGTTTCAGAGACAGGTGCCGACTGGGACCAGTGGTTGCCATACCTCCTCTTCGCCTACCGGGAGGTGCCACAATCCTCAACCGGGTTCTCACCTTTTGAACTGCTGTATGGACGTGAGGTGAGAGGTCCCCTGGATCTGCTTAAAGACCACTGGGAGAATCCGAAGCCTGCCGGTGAAAACATTGTATCCTACGTGGTCAAGATGAGGGAGCGGTTGGAGAAAATGGCAGCCCTGGCCAAGGGGAACCTGATGAATGCCCAAAAGACTCAGAGAACCTGGTATGACCAGAAGGCCAGAGAAAGAGTGTTTCAACCTGGGCAGAAGGTGCTGTTGCTGTTACCTTCCAGTGAGAGCAAGCTGCTGGCTAGATGGCAGGGCCCATATGAGGTCACCAGACAGGTCGGAACAGTCAACTATGAAATCCATATGCCGGACAGAACCAAGAAGCACCAGACGTTTCATATCAACCTGCTAAAAGGATTCCAAGATCCACCAGACACCGCATCGCAACACTTTTTCATACAGCCAGTGGGGGAAGAGGAGGTGGAGGAGCAGTTTTTCCCCACGGACCTACCTGAACCAGGTCTATTGGATGTAACACATCTCCCATCGGTCCAGCAAGAAGAAATCAAAGAGCTATTGGATCCAGAGCTTTTCACCGAGCAGCCTGGTTTCACCAATCTGGTCCAGCACAACATCTACCTCAGGGAGACTGCTCCCAGCCGAAAGAAAAGCTACCGTATCCCTGAACGGTTGGTGCTGGCCCTGAAGAAGGAGATAAAGCTGATGTTAGAGCTGGGGATCATCGAAGTGTCAACCAGTGAGTGGTGCAGTCCAGTGGTGCTTGTACCAAAGAAAGATGGCTCGTTACGATTTTGCATTGACTTCAGATATCTTAACAGCATCTCGAAGTTTGACCCATACCCCATGCCAAGAATCGACGAGTTGTTAGAGAGGGTGGGACGAGCAAAGTTCATCACCACATTGGACCTCACCAAGGGGTACTGGCAGGTGGCACTGGCACCGGAGGCCAAGCTGCTGACGGCCTTTACTACCCCGTTTGGACTGTTCCAGTTCCGGGTAATGCCCTTTGGACTGCATGGTGCCCCTGCGACCTTCCAGAGGCTCATGGACCAAGTACTGCGGGAGTTTGCAACATTTTCCGCAGCTTACTTGGACGATGTCGTGATCTTCAGCCAAACATGGGAAGAACACAGGGATCACCTACAACAGGTCCTCCATGCGATCCAAGCTGCTGGACTGACCATCAACCCCCGTAAATGCGCCTTTGCCAAGGAAGAGGTGGAGTACCTGGGCTACGTCATTGGGGGAGGTGTCATCCGCCCACAACTGAGTAAGATCGAAGCGATTACCGCCTACCCCGTGCCAACCACAAAGAAGAAGGTAAAGTCCTTCTTGGGGTTGGTCAATTGGTACCGGAAGTTCATCCCTCAGCTGTCAGAAAGAGCAGTGGTGTTGACCAACCTCACCAAGGCCTCGGTGCCAGCCAAAGTCCGCTGGAACGAGGACTGTGACAGAGCTTTCAAGGATCTGAAGCAAGCCATTACCACTGAGTCGGTCCTTCACTCACCAGACTTTGAACAGCTATTCACCCTTCAGACAGATGCCTCAGGGGTAGGCCTTGGAGCGGTATTGCTACAGGAAGTGGATGGGGAGCTGAAACCGGTGGTTTTCCTCAGTCGGAAGCTGTTGGACAGGGAGACAAGGTACTCGACCATTGAAAAGGAGTGCCTGGCGATGAAGTGGGCCATCGACTCCCTGAGGTACTACCTTCTCGGACGGCAGTTCATCCTGGAGACAGACCATCGTGCACTTCAATGGCTTCACAAGATGAAGGACGCAAACATGCGTATCGCCGGGTGGTACCTTGCCTTGCAGCCGTATAACTTTACGGTCAGGTACCGGCCGGGGAAGTCAAACCTGGTAGCTGACTGGTTGTCCCGAAGCCAAAACGGTTAGAACACTGTGCTTCCTGGGGAGAGGGGGAAGGAAATGTGACGAAGGTAACTTCGCCACGGCTTCGGGCTGTGTAATCTTGCACATGGGGATTTGCACAGTACAGTCAAACATTGCCTATTTGCACATTTTATACTGTTCATTGATGTAGTGGGTATTAAATGAGTCAACTGTATTAAATTGTGATGTCGTCTGGCAGACGCTGGTCGGGCTCTCGGCTCCACCTGGAAAGAAAGGGGAGTTATAGCAAGAGCGCCAAAAGTGTTGGTTTGTGTAGATTGACAGCGGTTGAGATTATGTGCAAGGGATATGTTTAGTGTGTAAAGGTCACGATATATAAGGTGCATTAATGGTACAGGTTACTCCTATAACAGTCAACATCATAACACTCACCTCCGCCTGCTCTCCCGTCTCCGGTCCCAAGGTCCGTCATCGTAAAGGGTCCCCGGGGAAACAGCGGGTCCTTTTTATCGTTCCGGATGGGGTCAAAGGAGCAGGTTGGAGGCGGGGGTGATTTGTTATTAGGTACATTTGGCGTGTTAGTTTAGAACGGGTTTTCTTTTCATACCGTAATTAAATAGAATGTAAGTAAAGGATGTTTGTCATTCTCCAGTAAAGGATGTTTTGTGAATAACTACGGTCCTTATCTGAGCTGACCATCTCTGCACATGCCACCCCTTTTGGATGGTACGGGCCGATGGGTGAGGCTATAAAGGGTGGCATGTTGGGCTCATTTGGGGGGAAATAGTGTGGGAGACAGTCATTGTGAAATATTGATGTGGGCGACCAGGCACCAAATGATGAATAAATACCCACACCGGGTTGTATCAAGACGTTCTGCCTCTGTCTCCTTACTTGGTCGGGCCGCTCAAGTGACGTCGTTCACAATAACGTTTATGGTTAAGTGTTAGCTCCCCCGAAGAGGCACAAGCTCTTACGTTGATATTGGAGATTTCAATAAATTCAATTTGAAAAAAGAAACAGGGAAAAAAATGAAAAAACAAACAATCGTATTCGATTGGTCGTGTTGAACGTAGCTGTTCTTTCCACCACGCGGAACCTCCTTCTTGCAAACATTGCATCTGGCTGTTACACTGCCTTCGCTTTCAATTTTATAATACTTCCAAACTCCTGACATTTTCTCTGTCCCGACTCCCGAGTCACCAGCTAAACGTAGCCTCTCGTTATCTTACTGCTACTATTAGACACTGCGCCCACTCTGTTGCCAGATTTGAGAGAAATAAGAAACCAGGTCTGAAAACAAGCCCAAAAGAAGCAACACATACATGATGTTGTGTCATTTTAAACCAAAACTAAGGCCTCAGGATGACTTTAAGACGTGAACATGGTCATTTTTGTTTTGTAACATTAAATAAAATAATTGTTTTAAGGATTCCCGATCCCCGATCTTTTTCTCCCGATTCCGATCTTTTAAAAATCAGAGTGATTTTGTTTTGAGCTATTTGGAATGTGGAACACAAAATTAGAAATGAAAAAAGGTACATTTTCTGAACAAAAAATATTGTGCTGGCAAGATTTCTACTTCTTGGAATTCTGTATGTAGAACTCAAAAATTGAAGTCACATTACATTATGAATAAGTTATCTCTGCAAAATATTATTAATTGGCTCAAATGTGGGCAGTTTTCCTCGAAACATAAAAATCTAGTGCAGATAGTTTGGAGATGTCCTAACTTTGTCATTTTTACAGTGTGTGTGCTTTCTAATAATATTATTATTTATTTTTAAATATATTGTAACCCTGTTATCCAGATAGTAATCCTCCAATTTTTTTTATGTAACAGTGTTCTGATTACATCTGTATTTTTGTAACCGTAAATGCAGGAATAAAACACCTTTTACTTTGTTTTGGTATCCTGATTACGTAATCCGTTACTCCCCAAGTCTGAATGTGAAGCGTGTGTCGGCAGCAGGAAAGTACTCATCCTGTCTTTCAGTGCATACCATGCTGATTCTGTCTTTCTTAAACGTTTCCTTCTTCTGTCAGCAGCGGCACCTGGCCTCTCTAACCTGTGCAGACTGACAACATTTACTGAACCAAAACAGCTTTCATGACTTCTCCATGCGAAGAAATCAACAGTGTTTCTTGGCCTTTTGATTTATCGATTTTCTATCTCCACTGACTGGAGTGTGAGGGGAATCTTCCTGTTATATAACTTGTTAAGCACTGATCAATAAACTGTTAATAAGTTCAAAACATTTGTTCAGCAGGATCTGTGTGGGATTTAAATTGCAGTCTATGCAAATATGCTGCACAAAACGTAAAGGCTATAAGAAATGCAAGTTCTTTCCATGATATTTATACATTTATTGGATAGCAATTCTCAAAAAAACACTTTAAGTAAGGGTTGGCCTTTTTTCAAACTATTCACCTCATGCTTTGAAGCCTCTTAGGGCGCTTCCACATTGCCGTTTACTGTCTTGGCGTCAGGTAAAGCTCAATTTATATTATTTTGCATGGCGTCGCCAGCTTTAACAATCTTAACTTGCTAAAGAAACTTTTAAGCTTTTAAATGAACTGATATTAAGTTATAACAATGTTTGGGGTTGTCCCTTTCCTCCATTGTGTTATATATGTTTGGGTTCATGATCTGTAAAGATGAAATGCCTCCATTAGACTCCTTTGTCTTCTTCTGTTTCATGGTGACATCATTATGTAACACTTGGGTTTATATTGGTTAGCATTCACACTTTTCTGATAAATCTCTAAGTTGTTGACCAATCACAAAATAGAATTGATCTGAGAGCAAAATATTAATGTATTTAAAATGTTTCCCTTTTTGACATCTTCTTTTGACGTTCTTAGTTTTATTGTTAATTTTTAGGATTTAGAGGAAATTCCCTGAAGATGCATTCAAGTGTGATTTTCAGTCATATGGCAGGTGTCCTATTCTGATGTGATTGAAGTGCATCGCTTGGACAAGGGTTTTTCTGTTACTGTGAATAGTGAGTAATGTTTTCTCTTGGATGACCTGCTCTCAGACACACACACACACACACACACACACACACACACACACACACACACACACACACACACACACACACACACACACACACACACACACACACACACACACACACACACACACACACACACACACACACACACACACACACACACACACTCGCCCTCTCAGTCAGAGCATTATAAATACAGATTGTAAGCACATAAACAGGAGCCTCATTTTCTCCCAGAGTAAGACCCTCCTGTTTGTGTTCAGGTATCAGATGCCATCCATCAAAGGCTGATCTGTGTTTCTATCAATAAAATGCTCATGCATCTTTCAGCATTCAAATACCTTTCAGCTCCAGGGGCCGACACTGAATTCTTGCCTGTCTACCTGCTCTGCCACAACAAAAGAATGATTCATAAATATTAGAGTGCAGCGTTCCCAGCCCCTATTTCACTCAAAGCTCTCCCTTGATTTACCATAGAACTATAAAGTTGAATCATTTCTCTCACACAGGTTTTTAGGGGTTTTATAAACTCTCTGCCTCCCTGCTGTCTCTGACACTTCCCCTGAGGATCAGTCTGCATATATTTACCATTAGTCTGCAAGTTATACATTCAAGACAGTGTCTCTGAGATAAGCTACAGAGATACGTGGTACGCACCAATAGACAAAGCCTTATCTGTTGAAGTTGGAAGACAGTGCAGAAAGAAAGCACTTGAGGAAAACACTGTAGATGATAGATCACACATCTTTTGCTTCTTTGATGTTTAGCTACTCTGTTTTAAAATGATTCATTTTGGCATTTCTGAAAGCAGCGTACATCTTTTTTGTTTGTGCGAAATGTAATCACAACACAGACACAATCCTTGTCTCAGCATGACACCACACTTTTATTCCCGGGTCTGTATTTGCAGATGGGGCCAACATTGTTATGGATCTCCTGTTTTTTATTCTATTCACAGTGATTATGATAAACGGAGGATTCTCGCGCCCGCCCATCTCCAACCTATTCATCACAGGGCCAATCAAATATAAAAGATCACAGCAGAGGCTTTTAAAGTGCCTCACAATGGAGGCAGCAGCTCAGAACTTGTGCATCCAGCCTCAAAGGGGCTGCTGACAGGTCAGATATTTCTATTACAACAGACACACTCATATTTACCCTAACAAGATACCACACAATGTCATAGAATGTTCCTACAGCCATGTTCTTTCATGTTGCTGATGAGGACTTCCGGTAGGTTACTTCCTGTCTCACACTGTGAGGACAGCTGAGACAGACATATTGTTCTGCTGCTGGCAAAATACAGTGGAGCGTTTTTTTGTAGGCGGACCAGGAAGTTAGCAACGCAAAGGGGTTCCTCCGAAAAAACCCAATTTTTTCATTGGATTTTGGAATATTGTATAAACATATATTTATGATTCTGATACATTTTTTTGTTCAGCAGGATAATCTCAGCATATTACCACTGTGTGATTTTTTTAAGTGTACAATACAATATGGCCAGAAGAGAAAAAGCTAACGCTAGGCTATAAACTAACAACGTCACAGTGGCACCGCTGCACATCAACACAGCTAAGCTAAAGGTGGCTAATGTTGAGAGTGATGATGTTTAGTCGTCTGATTTAGACACTTGTTACCCCTCGATTCCACCGGGTGCGTCACGGCTGCCGCGGTTTTGGTCCGGCCTCCTCCGGCGTCATACCCTACCGGGCGCATTTCAGAAGAGCTTCAGAAGCGGAGCGTCTTGCGTGCCGGCTCGCAGTTGTTGTTGATTTTGGCATATTTCCTGGACAGGCTACTTTGGACAGACAAAGTTAATAATAATTGTAATATTCCAGTTATAAACGACATAAATCAAAGATGTGTTGCTGTATTTTAGTTTGTAAAAAAATGCATTCATCATCATAATTATTCTATATATATAATTTACACAGTGCCTGTAAACCGGAGGAGAACGCTGGCATTTCTCCTCCTACTTGAAAGACTACGGAGGGATAGGGTCTGCAAAATTAGTTTATTTTGGGGATGTGCCGGATGCTCTGACCGGTCCACTTCCTGCCCGGCGCCTCTGTAATGCCTCTCGTTGAAAAATAGACTTGAATCCTATTTCGCTTCTGGGACGCTACTGAGCCGTAACGCGGCGCGTCTGGTGGAATAGCACCCATTGACTAGTGTGGCCGCGATCTTTGCAAACGCCGCGACGCAGCCGTAACGCGGCGCAGACGGACCCGGTGGAATCTAGGGGTTAGCAACTGCTGTTTTTTAGTGAGGTTATTACTGACAAAATGTTTGACTTCGAGACGAGGTAAATGCTAATTCATTTCTCAGTCTCAGTCAGGCTTCAGATCAGGCCATAGTACTACTTCAGCGGCTATGCTAGTCTCAAATGACATCATTGAAGCACTAGACAAGAAAAAACACTGTGCAGCATTGTTTGTTGATCTGTCTAAAGCTTTTGATTCTGTGGATCATGCGTTGCTACTGCAGAGGCTTGGCTGCATAGGTCTTGGCAAAATGGCTTTGAGCTAGTTTAAAAACTATCTATCTGAAAGAACTCAGTGTGTCTCAGTAGAAGATTATACCTCAGCTGCTCTTACTGTAAACAAAGGTGTTCCACAAGGTTCTATTTTGGCCCCTGTCTTATTCTCCATCTTTATAAATGAACTAGGAAATGGGATAAACCCAGCACGGTTTCATTTATACGCCGATGATACAGTTGTTTACACAGTGGCTTCCTCTTTAACTCAGGCCATAGAGCTTCTACAGGATGCTTTTAATACACTGCAACACTCCTTGCTAAGGCTAAGACTAGTCCTTAATGCAAAAAAGACCAAGTACATGACCTTCTCTCGCTCTCGAGCTAATACAGTTGTCCCTCCGATTCTGACACTGGAAGGGACATGCCTTGACAAAGTAGCATCCTACAAATATCTGGGCATATGGATTGATGAAAAGATGGCCTTTGATGTTCATATTGGGAACCTACTGAGAAAACTTAGACCTAAACTGGGCTTTTTCTTTCGTTTAAGGAAATGTTTCCCGTCTGAAGCCAGGAAGAGAATTGTGCAGAGTTCCTTTCTGTCTGTATTAGACTATGGCGATGTGATCTATATGCATGCTTCTTCCTCCCTGCTTAAAAAGATGGATTCTGCGTACCATACTGCTATACGTTTTGTAACGGGTGCAGGCTCTCGCACCCACCGCTGCACTTTGTATCAGTCCTTAGGATGGTCCTCTCTGTACCAAAGAAGACAATCACACATGTTGATTTTTATCCTTAAGTCATTGCTAGGTAAGCTGCCCTTATATATCTCCAGACTTCTGTCCTTTTATACTTGCTTTTTAATACCAGACGAGCAGTAAATGGGATGCTTTTAAATGTTCCTTTGATGCAGTCAGAGCTTGGTAAAGCTGCATTCTCCCACTATGCTCCCTTTTTATGGAATACGCTGCAAGTAAAACTTTGTCTAGAGGCACTTCCTACTTCCAATTCAGATGATAAATACAACTTTGAAGCTTGTAACAGCATAATTACAAGCGGAGAACGGAGTAACTTAATGTCACAGCAGGCGTAACAACAGCCGGTGTTTATACAGAATCATTATGCAGCTACAGCAAAAAGAAGGAAACCCACTCAGAACCACCTCTCAGCATGTGTGCATGTTACAGTTGGAGGTCATCATGGTGGAAAAGGCAAAGCAATTAATTCCTAACACTGCTGTATCATTATTAGCGGCTGAAATAAGTATGCATTATTCATTAATGAAGCTATTAGTTACAGCTTGTAAATCATAGTAAAATAAATATCAATTCTATTGCGTTTACAAATGTCTGGCAGGGGACGACAAAGGAATTTTAAACTAACAAAACACTTAGAAAACCTCCACACTGTACCCTCTTAGGAACTCTGGAGAATATAAAAGTATACTAAGAATAGGTCATTACTGATAAGTGACTTGGTGTATTCATGTTACTGAGCGTATCATTTACTCTGACTATGGTGGTAGGTGTTATCCAAAGTTTCAGCTCTTTCGAAATGATAACCAGAGATAATAAATTATGAGCTGTCAATTAAAGCAGTTATCATTTTTCTTCAATTCAACAGTGACTTTGTGCAGCTTTGGTCCAGGAGATAGGGTGGTCATCCACCAATCAGAGGGTCAGTGTTTCGATTCTTGTGGTAAATATCTCTGAGTTGCAACAAGCAAGATAATGAACTCCACATTTCTCCTGATGGCATGGCAAACAGCGTGTGTGTGTGTTTCAACAAGTCCTCCAACTCATACGACCAAATGGGCCGATTATTCGGGCCCTTATTACGACCAAATACGGCGTTTGTTCAAGCGCTTAATACGTCCAATTACGTTTTAAAATGTTCGCCCTCTAGTGCTCCCGTTGAATGCTAACGTTACAGATGGTCGTTTATTCACAAATAACACTCTCTGTAAAATCCTAAATTGTAGGATAGTTTGGCCATTAAAACGCTTTTTGATTAGATTTCTAGCGAGAAGTGTATATTGTACTTTTAGAATCCAGTCCAGTCGATATGTAGGATCTATAGTTTGATAGATATTACGAAGATGATTTGAGGTATGCGGCAGCCTCCATGTAAAGTTACGGGTTGAAAACCGTATTTCTGGTCTCGACGTTTTCATAATAAAACCAATGATCAAATGATTTAACAATGATATCTGCAGTACTCATCCACTAAAAAACATCAGTTTATCCTTGTTAATTATACAACATGTATTGGTTTAAATTGTGGACAATGCTTTTGTGTTTTTCCCATAGGTTTTTCTCTTTCGATTCTGAGAGACACCTTTGTTTTTTCAGAGGTTTTGATAGGCTAAAACATTGATTGTTTTAGCCGCAATGCATGTTGGGATATGGTGTTTATGCGATATGAAATCGAATTTGTTTTTTTTTTTAAATAAAATAATACTTTATTCCGAGTGTTCTTGCTTTTCTCTTTAGAAGTCATCACATAACGGCATTGTAATACACGGTTCGGCTGCATTAAATATTACATATCTGCTGTAGATATTTATTTATAGAGCCCTGATCAGAAGACCTTTTGACAAACTGTAAGAAATGCAGCCAAAACTGAATACGTGACGTGGATCATAAATATATTAGCAATTAAACAACATCTTCCATTTATTTTCACACAATACGTCTCCTTGCAGTATCAACACTAATTCGGCTGACTTTTATATTTGATCCAATTGGTAGATAGGTTATATTTACACCATAACGGTGCACAGCTGATATAAAGGGATCTTTTTGTAGTTTTTAAAGATATTATTTACTGAACTACCTGTCCAACTCCTCATGCAGTTGACTGTTACAGGTCTATAGGCAGAAATGTACTTTAGGGTGGGCCTGTAAAAAATAGGGTGGGCCAGATTTTTCTTCTGCGCATGAGAAGCTAACAACAATCTCCGCCGGTACCGGTGGCAGATTACTTTTAAAATACTTTATTTTTCCATAACAGATGGGTATGTTTTGGTGAACAGGAGACACGTATTTTACTGTTTTATTGGCTTATCAAGAGCACAAACACAACATCTTGGTGTCATTCTGGACAGCTCTCTCATCTGCACCCCACATAAAAAACATCACCCGGACTGTACTGTCTTAAAACCTTTCCTTAGAATATGTAATAAATTGTAAGGTGTACTTGGGTGCTTTGAAAGGCGCCCCTAAATAGAATGAATTATCATTATTATTTATTATTATTATCTAAAACGATGTAATAACTTTTAAAAATGTTTCCAGTCACTTGCTCCATGCATTCAGCAGCAGCAGGCCATTCACTTGGATGTTATCACGTTATAAATGTCATCATTTACGACAATAAAGAAATGCTACATAAACGTTATCTTGCACATTTTATCTAACCATCTCCGTTTCTAACTTTCAATATATTTTAAAAGAGATCTCTCTCTCATCTGCGTGCGGGGGCGGGGCCTCACAGACATGCTGCAGCGCTGTGCAGTGTGCACACAGTTCTGCCGGCCATGAATATTACATTTTGTGAGGAAACTTTTCCACCAATAATTCCAATAAGTATTCCAAAATGTATTCACTTCAGGTTTACGAAAGTAACTGTAATCAGATTACTCGTTTTTCAAATGTAACGCCAGCTGAATACACTTGATTGTTTTATTCTGATTACGTAACGCCGTTACATGTATTCCGTTACAACCCAACCCTGTGTATATCTCTCCGCAACACACTCTCACTCCCGAAGCGTCCAATAGCGACGTTTGGTCAGTGTCCGTGGCGTCCAATTGTGACGCTCCTAGGCTCCTTCAGCATCATAAAGGGACGCAAATAGCTTTCAACTGATTGCAATGTATTCCCATCTGCGTCGGGATTTGACGCTCATGGAAGCACGGCATTCGTTTATGTCGGCTGCCCTTAAAGGCAATGTGAGCGTCCATTCCCATTGGATAACGGAGAATTGTACACCCGGAAGTAAGTATTCCTCTTACTGTCGATTGATTTTATTGATATCTGCACTACTCATCGACTAAAAAACACCAGATTATCCTTGTTAATTACACAACATTGATTGGTTTAAATTGTGTGCAATGCTTTTGTATTTTTCCCCTTCGATTCGGAGAAACAAATATTTTTTCTGAGTAAAGGATGGCAGAAGACACTACACTACCCAGAATCCCCAGCTATCGTTTGGACTACACCATGTGCTCTGTTTGACAAACCCCGTTATTTTCACCATTCATTCCGATGGCTGGCGTCTATGTCACATGATCTTCAAATTTCTCCCTGCAGAAAAAGAAAACATGGCCGAACTTCGTTTTATTCTAGGTGGAAAATGCCTATTTTAAAGTTAGTTTGGTCATTAAAATGGGTTTTGATGTCATTTGATGCGAGAAATATGAGTTGTTATTTCAGATTATGTGTGCAGTAGATGTACATGATCTTTAGTTTGCTAGTTATTACGAAGATTACTTCAGGAAATCGCGACGTTTTCATTGTTACCAAGGTGGTTGCTAGGGACGCTGCTATCGATATTATTTCTGTTATGTTGTGTAACTGTTTAATGGTGTTATCTTTATTGCTACCCCCTTCCCCGTCAATGTATAGTGTTGGTCCACAGCCTAAACATATTAGTTTAACAAAATCCGCATCTAAAGATAGCCTACGTTATTTTCCCCCTGTGCAATTCCAGTCTCACATCTCACAGCACATCGTCATTAACAAATACCGGAAACAGACCGAAAACATTTTTAAAAAATAATAATAATACTTTATTCCGAGTGTGCTTGCTTTTCTCTTTGAAAGTCATCACATAACGGCATTGTAATACACGGTTCGGCTGCATTACATATTACATATCTGCTGTAGTTCTGTATTTATAGAGCCCTGATGAGAAGACCTCTAGACAAACATGAGGAACTGAAAACGTGACGTGGATCATAAATATATCAGCCATTAAACAACATCTTACATTTCTTTTCACACAATACGTCTCCTTGCAGTATCAACACTAATTCGGCTCACTTTTATATTTGATCCAATTGGTAGATAGGATGTATTTACACCATAAAGGTGCACAGCTGATATAAAGGGACACCTGGTGGTTAAAGCATGTTATTGAATTTAATTATTTTTATTATTAGATATTAATACGATCCCTATAAAGTATATTCGTTATTCTCTACTAATAGTTAATTAAAGACTGTATGTAATGACTATTTTGCACATCCCTTTCAAGATTTTGTAAGGTTTATTGACATATCATATATGCCTACACAACTGTGGTGTAGTTCTGCACTGAATGAAAAACTTGGGTTGCAGGTTCCTCAATAGTGCATTACAAGACATCTATCAATATTTGTGCATACCTCCAGCAATGTTAACTATGTTGAAGCACTTATTTTAACTGATATTATACATAATGTATTATACTCTTCTAAGATGTATGTAGATATTTCATCTCCGGCCTTGTCAGGTATTGAACAATCAATAAATAAAGAACACAGAATTGTTGAATATAAAACACAGAATTTGTGTGATTATACTAAATGATTTTCAAATAAACACAACTGCATATTTAACTGTTACACATGCTGATGTAACGCAAATGTTCCAACTTGGGATCAATAAAGTATATCTTATCTTAAGCTGATCGATGGCTACTGCCATATTTGCAAAATGTGCCTCTGAACCTTGACAAGTGCATGTTTCAGGCTTATCAATTAATGTAATGTAATGTTATCACAGGGGTCACACACATAAGACCAGCTGTTAAATAAAGCTCTTCTGACCTTAGCTGGCATGTGGGTATATATATTAATACTGCCCATAATGGGCACAAGCAATTTTCACCCATTTATTAATTATATGTTTTAAATGTGAGTGTTTCCTGTCTCCAGGGATGTACACAGTTTAATACTGGCAACTTCTTATTATGGGAAATATGAAAACGTCTTTTAAAACTACAACTCCCAGTAGAGACGTGCCATAGAGAACATTTTGCGAAACAGAATAGCCAGCATGTGTAGTTCTGGGGACGGGGTGGGGGAGGGGGGACGCGGTGGACCCGTTCAAATCCAGTTTTGGACAGTCTACCTTGGTTCCATCCCATTTCAAGTGCTGTTCGAGAATCGGTTTAACCCTCGGAGCACGCTCTCCAATCACAGAGCTTGAGGACTATCACGGGGTTTGTCAAACAGAGCACATGGCGTAGTCCAAATGATAGCTGGGGATTCTGGGTAGTGTAGTGTCTTCTGCCATCCTTTACTCCTGGGAATGGACGCTCACATTACCTTTAAGGGCAGCCGACACAAACGAAAGCCGTGCTTCCATGAGCGTCAAATCCCGACGCAGATGGGAATACATTGCAATCAGTTGAAAGCTATTTGCGTCCCTTTATGACGCTGAAGGAGCCTAGGAGCGTCACAATTGGACGCCACGGACACTGACCAAACGTCGCTATTGGACGCTTAGGGAGTGAGAGTGTGTTGCTCTCCGGACTGTCCACCAGCAGATGAAAAACACCCACCTCTCCGCCTCTTCCAAGGGACGAGGGAACCGTGCGGCAGAGTTTCGGTTAACATTGTTTTTCTTCTGACAGCCCAGCAGCAGGAGAGGTGGGGAGAGGGAGACGGGGCTATTTCATCGTTATCAGAAAATGATCGTATAGATCGCTGCTAGATGAGGGCAGTGGGGGCTCTGGATTCTGGCTTTTAAAAAAAGTTATCATTAGTGAACTTTGAGCCATCATTTATTTTGCAGGCAGCTCTCTGCCTCTCTCATGTTATTATGGCGCGGGCCGGAACCAACAATCAATTTTTACCGTAAATGAGTTCGATTCAGAGGACAAAACACATACAACATTAATTAAACTCGATATTTGTTCACTTGAATTTCACTTTGAATTATTGGATATTCTCAATGGGTGAATACATTTTTTTATAATAATAAAATAATAATACATTTTTTAAATGACACCGAAGCTTTCTCAGGGTGAGCCCATGAGTAAACTGGGTGGGCCTGGGCCTACCATGGCCCTATGGTGGCTACGCCACTGGTCTATACAGGTTCATGGTACAATGCATAAGCTTCAAATCGAGAGACTGAAACTGCATTTTCCTTTACCGTTCTGTTTTAATTTCACAATAAAGTTAAGTCATATTATGTTTGATATTGTTATGTTTTATTAACTACACCACTGTTTTTTTAACCTGCATCACCTAGTGGTTAAAGCACGTTATTGAATTTTGTTGTTGAATACGTTTTATTTGATGAAAACATTTAAATATTAAGAGTAGCCTACATACAAAATTGGGGGAAAGTAGAAGGCAAGATAGAAATATAGAATATAAAATATCAAGAAGATACTGTAGTGATCTCTACAATAAAACAGTTTAGTGCAGGACGTCCAAAGATATTAACAGGAGGATGTGCAAAACAGACAAACTAATAAGGATGTATTCAAACATTAAATAATACTTTAAGTTAAGGTCTTCTTTTGAATAAGAAAAAACATTGGGGTTATCCACAGAGTACTTAACGTCCAATATATTGCATAGTTTATTTTGGCACTTGACAATCACCTTCCCTGAATTTGACTCAGGTGTAACTAAAGTCTGATTTAAGGGTTGTTTATATTTCATATTAATCAGAATCTGAACAACAATAGCAGCTAGCGAACATATTAGACAGACAGCATTGTCATCGTTTAGGTGCTTTTTTTTCTGGAGATAGGCACTTCTCAATCCACTCCTCCATAGTAAGGCCACCCGGAGGTCGAAGATAACCTTAAATGTTTCCATCTCAAGCTTTGTTAGTTAGTTAATTTCGTAACGGACGTAATATAACAGTTGTACGGTTGTAGCTTTTCTCAGATGCGGAGGGATACTGACTTGTGAAAAGTAACTACAATTATACCAGGGATATACGCTCATTATATCACGGCTAAGAAACATCAGATTGCTTGATTTGACTTGTCCGTTTTATAAATATATACTAACTTACCCCACCCCCCCCCAAAAAAGTTGTAAATTAAACAAGTGAAGTACATAAAGCCGTGGAGGGCGGTAGTTTATAAACCATAAGTAAAGCGAACACACCCGCAAGGACACCAGGCCTCCTATTGGTTGAGGGATTTTGACAGGGTTGTTGCACAAAAGATCCGAGCGCGCACAGAATAAATCTGAGTGCAGACATTTCATGAGCGCACAGAAACAGCCTGAGTGCGAGGAGAAGGTTTTAAGCTCGAACACAGGAAATCTGTAAGCAGCAATATCTGAGTGCAAGCGTACAGTTTGAGCAGAAGCAGAGCAAATCTAAGTGCAAGCAGGCACTATTTAAGTGTGAGGACAGGGTTTGAGGGAAATAAATACATATTCTGAACGTGAAATCAATAAAGTATGCTCTCAAATTTCAAGACCACGCTCTTGAATAAAGATAGGGAATGACCCCCTAGCACAAGTTTTTCGATGATAGAGATTTTAGGGATTTCTCCTGAATGGAAAGTTTGATTTAAAAATGGTTCATTCAATCAGCTGTCAAGTATAGTTTAGACATAGAGACACACCACTAGCAAGCTGGAAAAGTGAATGCATACATTAAAGCAACAACACTTTTTTGAGAGTATCTATTTTATTCATGTACTAAAGCCATTCTACATACTTATTTTAATTTCTTGACGTTCTCAAGTCCTTTCATATTCTTATATGCATTCATTGCTGTCTTCACTGTGTATTCATTGTATGCTTTCTGCCGCAAGTATGTGCATGTTTGTAAAGACAAGGGCAAAGAAACTCATGTATACATTCCCCTTATTGGTAGATTAGTGAGCTCTGTGCTCAGGTCAGAAACAAACGGAGACTAACAGGAAGTCCCAGAGGAGTAGTATCTCTGCTTCCTGCATATAACCAGGGGAATGTGTGGCTCCGCTTGCTCTGGGCTTCTTTGGGCTCTCTGGCATTGTTCATTATACATTTGCATTTTTGGTTTGTTTGGCTTTTTTTTGACTGGTTATGCCTTTTGAGGTTTTTAAAATAAACATAGATTTAATTTAGACCATTGATACAGGTCAAATTGGTCATCTTTTCAAAAATAGTTAAAATGTCACGTGGAGAGGAATCTATTTAGATTTGAAACACTCTATGCTAGGGGCCCAAAGGCACTCCAGGAACAAGGCTTTTAAGTGTTAAGAGTATTCTTAGGGTGACTGACAGTCCCTGACAGCAAGCCGCTCCCTGGCGTATTTATGGGAAGAAAAGATATGTACAAGGGGAAGTCTCAAACAGCCAGTTACATGCTCCCCGTAGCTTTATGTAGACAGTGACGGTAACCCCCCCCCCCCCCCCCCCCCCCAAAGTAAGCTTAGGGCAACCGCTGCTTGCACTCTCGACTAGAGGGATCGCTGTGTTGCATCCTCCCTATGTGGAAACACTACTTTTTTGAGCAGCAGCAGCAGTTATGACACACACCTTTCTGGATTATTTATTTTTAGGACTTTGTATGGTAAGTCCTATAGCTCAAATATAACATAACTAGAAGCATGCCTACTGTATAGCCAGGAGCTTACCTCTAACAAATAGGAACACATTTGATATTTAGCAGACATATAATATTAAAAAATGTCCTTGTCATTTTAGAAAAAATATTGCTGCATTTCTAACAAGATGTGATATAGTTTTAAATAAATTACATTTTCAGACATGGTTGCTGAAAGAAAGAGTTTTTATTCAATACACTTTCACTGACAGAAATCATTACATCTCCATTACTAACTGCCAAACCTCCACCACCTACGGCCCTAATGGTGTCCTTCAGGGTTCAGTCCTCGGTCCCCTCCTCTTTATCTTTTACATCCTTTTTCCAGTTAAATACAGAATAGACTTTGGAATACTAAATACCCCCTACAGCAGTCTGTATCGACTGCGCAAACTGAATATTTGTATTCTCTGAGTGTGTCGGAAAGTAACAAAGTACATACTGTTGTTATGTACAAAATGTGACTAACAAAAAAACGAGCTATTAGATACATACTTTTTGATAGTTTATTATTCCTAAATCCATGGTAATATATAATATTACGCAATGCATAACTGTTATTTTCTTTCATGTTAAAGAAGCGCTATCTTCATCAATCCACCTTGAAAAAGATGCTCTATGAATCGACAGTTGCTGTCAAATTCATATTTTTTGGGATGATACCCCAAGGGCTCTGATGCTTTCGTCAAAACGAAAGTGTGCAGGGTTACATTTCAACTGGTTGGAAAGACTTAGACTGGACCTGGGGTGACCGGGCCTTCATCATTACTCCGAGAGTTCTTAACCCTTTCTGTTCTGTATTGTTATTTGTAATGTTTGTAATTTACATCCATTCATCTTTGTTTGTCGTGTGAATTGTTGTTTTTAAAAAACTAAAAAAGCTCTAAATTAATTAATTGTATTATTATTATTTTTAAAAAAAAGGTTGTTTGCAGTCTATTCGTGGCTTTAAAGGTAAACTACGAAAAGCAGAGCATTCAGTGTTGGCTGATGTGTATTTTAAACAAACCAAATATTTGACTTACTCAATGCGGGGAGAATATTTCCCTCTCAGTTCTATACAATTAATAACCTCGATTGTTTAGCTAACTTCAGCGAAGTGTAAGAAATGCTAATTCGTTTTTTCCTTTCATGTCACTTTTCACTTTCAGATGAGAAATACTGCAGACAAGGTTGTTTTAATCTTTGAATAAAACCCCGAGCTGCTCTGGAATAAAGGCCCATAAAGGAGAGGCATCCATTTGGTGTGTGTTCATAATCACTGTCAGACGGCTGTGACCAGATGGCAGAGATGCTACTTTGGACAAACTCCAGAGCCACTTCTGTTCTCTGAGGAGATTTCTTTGTGAAACATAACCTTGAATCTGCCAAAGAATTTTCCAAATATCTGCATGTGCCCGCAGAAAGTTGCTGCCGGCTTTGTTGTTGTTGCTTTCAGTATCAGATTCCCTCAAGTGAAAGTCATTCACCTTCAGTGATCAGCTTGAATGCCTGCCATCAGCCCACTGCAGAGCTTCTGTGGACCTGGAAAGTCCAGAGAGCATGCTTGGTTCACATGAAGCACCAAATGCACTTTGGAAAGGAATAAGAAATAAGGTGGAATACTCCAGTTTGAGACTTCTGGCTTTCAGAGCTTTTTGAACAGTTTCCGCCTAAACTTCTTCCATTTGTCGTCTCACAATTAAGTGACATATCCTAAAATTGCTTCAATGTCCCAGCCAACACTCCAACATAATTTCCTCTGCTCTGAATAGGGTTTTGAAAAAGGATTCAAATCAAAAAGGCTTTTCTCACAGGTGACTTAAGTCAAGGTTGTTTGGGATGACTTATTATTTTGATGACGCCAAGCACTCTAAGTGTCATTGTGACGTGGTTTCATGTCTGCCCTACAGAGTCCTTGATTAAAAGTAGCGGGAGAAAGCAATAACAGCAAAGCTGTGCTCCAGCATTAACCCCTCTGAATTAGAGAGGAGACACAGAGACGCAGCAGACAGAAGGCTTATTGGTGCATGCAGCCATGTTTAGCATCCAAACTGCCTTCCTGTGACAACTGTTCAACCCTCAGTCTGCCCAAACGCCTTGGCTCTGTGAACCATGCATTTGGTTTGTAAAAATATTGAAATGAAAGAATGTGACATATTTCCAACAGCAGTATGGGAAGTTCACGTCATTGTTTTTCTGTCTCAAAGCGTCTTTATGACATGCACTTTCAAGTGTTGTCCCCTTGAAATTGCATTTATAAACTGCTAAATGGTTCTGACAAATACATAATGAAGGAAACTAAATTGCTGCCTGGATTATGTTAAAGAGAGGTGGATGGTGGGAGTACAAACATACAATTAATCATGTATTGTAAGGTTTATGCTACTCTTAGGTTAGAGAGGACATATTCTGCTCATTTTCAGGATCATATTTGCATTCAGTGCCTGTACTATGTCATGTTCCCATGCTTTAATGTTCAAACAGGTCTCTATTTTTCTCATACTGCCTGTGCTGCAGCACCTCTTTTCACCCTGTCTGAAACCAGAGCCCAGTCGGCTCTGATTGGTTAGCTCTGTTGTGATTGATCAACTGACCAGATGTCCCGCCCCTTGGCATATCACATAAAATGTATGTCGGTATCGCTTTCCATTGCTATGCAGACGATTGCCAAATATATGTGCCACTTAAAAAGAACGACTCATATTCAATTAAACTGCTGTTAAACTGCCTTGAAGACATTCAATCCTGGATGTCATGCAACTTTTGAAAATGAAATGAAGACAAAACCGAAGTGATGGTGTTTGGTGCCCCTCGGACCACTCCTATAGACCTAGGATCCCTGGGCCACTCCACCAGTCCTACCATCACAAATCTTGGGATAAAGATGGACCCTGAACTCAAGCTTGACAGCCAGATCAAGGCAGTTGTTAAAAACAGCTTCTTCCACCTCAGGCAGCTAGCCAAAATAAAGCCTGTTTTAAATAGTGACCTCTTTGAAACAGTAATCCATGCCTTCGTCACCTCCCGCTTGGATTATTGTAATGCACTATATATGGGGATAAGTGCATCCTCCCTTGCTCGCCTGCAGATGGTGCAAAATGCAGCAGCACGGCTACTAACTGGCACACGCAAATACGAGCACATTTCCCCGATTTTATCTTCACTCCACTGGCTGCCCGTTCATTTGAGGATTCATTTTAAAACTCTTTTATTTACTTTTAAAGCCCTCAATGGCCCCACCCTACCTCTCTGAGCTGTTACACAGCTACATGCCAACTCGCACTCTCAGGTCAGTTGATCAGTTGCTCCTGAGGGTGCCAAAAACAAAGTCTAAGCGCAGAGGGGACCGTGCTTTCTCTGCTGCCGCCCCTAAACTGTGGAACGACCTGCCCTTGCTCATAATCCCGTCTTAAAACCCACCTCTTCTCCTTGGCATTCAGAAACAAGTAGATTGTTGCTTTTATTTGCTTTCAGTGGTCTATTGTTTTTATTATATGGCTGTTATTTATTTTTTAATTATTACGTTTATTCTGGTTTGTTTTGTGTTTGTATCTTGTATTTTAAATGTATTTATATTATGTTGTGTGAGCTTATCTCTCTGTACAGCACTTTGGTCTAAAGGTTTTTAAAGTGCTATATAAATAAAGTTGGATTGGATTGGACAAACACTGACGGTTTATTTGGAGCTTCGGATGGAGAATTCACAAGACATGTCACAGGGCCACGAGTTTACCACACGGTTGAGATGCCACAATCAATTCTGAAGAACTCTACCCCAGACCCATGTATTTAGCTAGTTCAGAGAGAATACTCAACATTGTGCATAACAAGATAGAATCATAATAAGCTTTAGACAAGATCGATCTTACGGAAGAGGGGGTGGGGTTATGATTTATGTCAAAGACCATCTCAACTGTCATCAAATATGCTGGCCTTTTAACCATGACTTGGAATGTCTTGGATTAAAAATAATGCTGTTCCCTGAAATGTCATTTGTGCTCATTCATCGCCCACCATCTTCAAATAATGACTTCTACACCACATTCAAAAAACTTCTTAAAGCATGTGATTTCAAAACAGAAGTAATACTGCTTGGTGACCTGAATTGTAACTGGTTAGACAAGACAAGTAGGAAAGCCCTTAAGCAAATCACAGATAGTTTAGACTTAACACAAAGGACAGAAGGACCAACCAGAATAACCTCATCCTCACAGACACAAATAGACTTAATATTAAGTAATAAACCTGAGAGAGTGGATACAACATATCATTTCATCACTGGACTATCTGACCACAACTTAATATTAATATCCAGAAAACTCCCAAAGAAACGGTTCCACCACTCTTACAAACCTCTGGAACAAATAAGAATACCAAAAACTGAATTTGGAAACTTTGAGCAAGCTGTGCAACAGACTGACTGGGAAAGTATGCTAACTGGGAGCAGTGTAGAAACAGACAGCCACATGTTTGCGACCATGCTACAGGATTTAGTGGAGATGTTCTCCAGAAAAATGAAAAGTGGAAAAAACAATGCACTTCCTTGGTTCAATACGGACATATTGAAGTTGATGAAGGAAAGAGACTTTGCACTGAAAAGAGCACTGAAAACTAAATTAACTACTGTACTGGCAGGCATAGGTTTACTTCATTACGTAACAAAGTAACTCAAACAATCAGAAAGGCCAAAGCAAACTTCTTCATAACAATAATTAATTAGGCAAAAGGTAACACTAAAATAATTTGGGAACAGATTAAAACCTTACTGGGAATCAAGCACAGGCCAAACAAGCAGCTAGAACTCAAAGAGAATGGTAACGTAGTGCAAGACCCAGAACAACTTGCCATAGCTTTTAATAAATATATTCTTTTTGCCCTATATATTAATGACCTGCCTGTCTGTCCTGATGTGGAAACACAGCTATATGCAGATGACACTGTGATATATGTGCATGCCAACACAAAGCAAAAGGCTGCTGATAAACTGACCTCAGCTTTAGTGCTGATCACTAGCTGGCTACACCGCTCCTGTCTTCAGCTTAATGTCAACAAAACAGTTGGAGTGTTTTTCACAAAAATAAAATGCAACATTGTGTCAAATATATAAGCATCTCAGGTGAACATATTAACATTGTGCCTCAGGTTAAGTACCTTGGAATCATTATTGACTCTAATTTAACATTCAAAACACAAGTCAAAAAAGTGACCCAAAGAGTCAATCAATCAATCAATCAATCAATCAATGTTTATTTATATAGCCCAATATCACAAATGTTACATTTGTCTCAGTGGTCTTCACAGTGTGTACAGAATATCAGTATGACAATACGACACCCTCTGTCCTTAGACCCTCACATCGTACAAGGAAAAACTTCCAAAGAAAACCCAGTTTAAAGGGAAAAATGGGAGAAACCTCAGGGAGAGCAACAGAGGAGGGATCCCTCTCCCAGGACGGACAGACGTGCAATAGATGCCGTGTGTAAATTGAAAAGATAATACATTTGCAACATAGGTAGTCCAAATGTTTGGAAATGCATGTGTGTATAATAGGAAGATGAATCCACGAGGATATCCATCCAGGACCTATGATCCAGGACCACAGCCACGACTCAAGATCCAGCGCTCGCGATCCAGGACACAGGACCGCAGGATCATCCATGACTCCGGATCCCAGCGTATATAGACACCAAAAAGAAAGACATTTGGGGAAGCTGGGTTAATCGGAACATGAGTGTACACGGGTATAGACAGAGAGAAGGAAGAAGTAAGATGTCCCCCGACAAACTAAGCCTATATCAGCAAAACTAGGGGCTGAATCTAATCAGCCCTAACTATAAGCTTTATCAAAAAGGAAGGTCTTAAGCGCACTCTTAAAAACGGATAGGGTGTCTGCTGCCCGAACACAAACTGGAAGCTGATTCCACAAATGTGGAGCTTGATAAGAAAAGGCTCTGGCTCCCATTGTACTTTTAAAGATTCTAGGAACAACCAACAACCCTGCATTCTTGGAACGCAATGCCCTAGTAGGACAGTAGGGTATAATGAGTTCTTTAAGGTAAGATGGCGCCTGCCCATTAAGGGCTTTGTAGGCGAGAAGAAGAATTTTAAATTATATCCTGTGTTCTATAGGGAGCCAGTGTAAGGCAGCCAGAACAGGAGTAATGTGGTCCCTTTTCCTAACTCTGGTTAGTACACGAGCCGCAGCAATCGAGTCAAGTTTAGCTTGGCAAATTTTAAATACATAAGAAACACAATGACATTGAATTCTGCCAAATTATACATGAATGCCATGATCATGTCACATCTTACATACTGTCTCACTAACAGCTCCACACTGAAGCCACGAGCAACCCTGTACAAACAAACCCTCAAGTTAAGTACTGGACCAGAAACCTAACCGCTCCCATCACTGTACCATCCTCAACAAGCATAACATCCTGAGTTGGGAAGATTTAATAAAGTATAGGAACATCGTTCTGGTTTACAAAATCCTGCACAATACAGCCCCTCCACCTCTTAGCTCATTGGTTACTCAACGTAACAACACCAGACGGACCACTAGAAGCTCCACACGTGGCGACCTATCAGTCCCATTCAGGAAGAGTACTTTTGGTCAGTCATCATTCTCGGTCATAGCAATACAAAACTGGAACTCTCTACCCACTCAAATCAAAGACACATACACATCCCACCTTCACAGCTCACTTAAAAACATGGTTAACTGAGAACTACACCTGCACACACTGTGTGTTGAGTATGGCGTGAGTGTTACATGTTGTGTTACATGTTGTGATCATGGATGTTGCCCCTCGTTTCTGTGATGTGCTATATGTGACATTCTCTATGTAGTAACGTGTGTTGTTTATTGTTCTCTTTTATCCTCACACCGGTATCTACTTGTCTTTCCTCCTTTTTATTTTATTTTATATATTTTCTTATAACTAATGCTGTTGATGTATTGTAATTTTAAGGGTGTCTATTACCATCTGGCCAACAGCTGGAAATTAGCCATGTCGGCTAAAGCTGCACCATTTACTGTTTTTGTGGCAGTTCATCGATGGGGACTGTCCACGACACTATCAATAAATAAACTAAACTAAATATGGCGTTACATTTGAAACTCCTGCTCCGTGCGCAAGCAGACCGCTGCACACACTCTCTCTCCCTCGCTCGTTCGACCTCTCCAGCCTGTGCGCGTACAGCTTTGCCTGCGCTCGCTCAAGTTGTCACAGCGTTACAAATGTGCTACAAAACCAACCAATCGGAGAACTCGAGAAAGTCAATTCTGATTGGCTGGTCCAGTGCCACGTAGAGAAAAGAGTTGCGACAGCGGAAGTCCAAATTGCTTGATTGTCACATGGTTCAGAGAGACCCAGAAAGTTCCCGGAAGTTCGTGGCGGGCCATTTCAATCACGATTTGAATGCATTAATAACAGGATAGAAATGCAATTATTGGTAATTAGTGGTCAATAAAGGTTTTGATTTGCAATATATATACAACATATCGATATGTGTATGTAGTTCCATCAATGTGTTTGTTTTTTTTAAAGTAAAATGTGCTAACATTTGAGGATTAAGTAAGTACTTTATTGAGACCAATTGGGGAAATGTTTACGCTGCAGCAGCAAAAGACAAGGCATTGTACATTAGACAGTTAAAAGACTAAAATTAAACAATCGAAAATGTAAACATCTTAAATAGAAATAACATAGCATTACAAAAAGTAGAAAATATACATAGATAGTGTGAACAGCTATCTTACCTGTTAACATATACAGTACATGTTAGGCTAACGTTGCCTTGGTTACAGAGCCTGTTGCTCTTGTTTATTGCTTTGAATTCTTTAAAACAAATATTATCTTCTTAAACCTGTATGGTAGTCAGGAGCATCACATCCTAATGTTTATTGATATATTTAGAGGGAGGGAAGGAAGGTTTCAAAATTCAGATTAGAATAATTTCTACCATTTCTTTAATTCATGGTGGTTTCAGTAATCCCATGGTAATTGAGGACCTAAGTCATCTAAATGACTAATGTCATCTTTATGACTTTCAGAAAGGACAGGAGACCCACAGGTGCCTATCAATTGTCAACGGACGGCACAATGAGTCAAAGCACTAGCAGCAGCATGATGATGATGTTACATGTGTTGTTTTAGGAACATCCATGTAAATAAATGGAATTCAATACACATTCAATAGCATATCATGCAGTTTGTCTGTGCCTTTTCCTCTGTGTTGTCCTGGCATATAGTCTCCCCCATGGTTTGCTGTGCTGCCTGCCTGGGGATGCTCCAATCGCTCAGAGAAAGGAGTATGAATGTACAGCTTCCCCACTGACACAGAGAGGAGGAAAGAATGGCTGGCTCAAGTCAGCAGAAGCAATTTAACTATCACAAAAGACAACAACAGCAACACTACATGTGAGGTAATCATATTTTGCACAAAACGAAGACCACACCATTGGGAAGCTTAATGTCTGTTTAATCAAAATAAGGAACAGGGAGAGGCTTGCAAAACTCTGGGAGTTGAGACTCAGGTGCAGGGTGAGGGTCTCAGTGCAGGTCTTCAGGCTCCATTGAATCCCCCTGGGGTTCTTGTGCTGAAAGAGGGAGACACAGACAGGAGAAAGGGTTAGATACATCTAGCAACCTATGGGAAATTGCTGACCTATTTGAAACTTACCTTGTGTTTTCACTCTCACTTAAGTCCCTCTCCCTTTGCCATCAATCCAAAACCAGCTGAGCTGCAACATAATACAGACAGGTAATAATCAACAGAATCACAAGGACAATATGGCTCTGCTAAAAACACTTTGTTTGGAAGTCTCAAATATGCAAATCCATATCAATAGCGATGTATCACAAAAATAGCTCTCTTCCTTATTATTGTGTAACGTTAACTATATTATACTAGCTTGAACTCCAAAATGGATATCCTCATTGCATCAACTCCACCCACTACAATCACACGCCCCAATGTTATATTTAACTAATATGTAACTCCCTCCACCCCGGATAAATGCACGTTAAGAAGCCCCTTTTCCCTAATTCCACAACGTTGGATGAAATAACATTAGGAGAACGGATTAGTAGGCTGTTCATGGTTAACGTGTGTTGCTAACTTTATCCTAGCCTAATCTGTTTAGTTGTCCGGTTGAAAATGAACGCAAGCTCTATGCCCATAACAGGAAACAGAAGTTGGTCCAGGTTCTGGTCAACGCAAAATTGTGATAGAGAGAGAAACATGTTTTGTCATGTTTTGTCCTCTAATGCTTACAGCAAGTAATCAATACCTCAGAAGGGTTCATGTAGGCTGTTTGCTTAAACTACCCATATAGCTATGTTACCGGCTAGCAAACTCAGGCATTGCAAACAATAACGTGACATCAGAAAACTAGAAATGTATAACTCACCTGACACTGTGGCGTGTTATTCTCTTCATTCGAGTCTGTCATGTCCTGTAAATGTCAACAATGGATGTGTAATAAGAACGTCAACAGCCTGATGACAACCGAAAATCCCTCTCTCATCTCAGATAGAAGATATGATTGGAGACGACCAGCCAATCATAATTGACCTTCTCGAGTTCTCCGATTGGTTGGTTTTGTGGCACATTTGTAACGCTGTGACAACTTGAGCGAGCAGGGAGGCAAAGCTGAGCGCGCACAGGCTGGAGAGGGCGAGAGAGCGCGTGCAGCGGTCTGCTTGCGCACGGAGCAGGAGTTTTATGAGAGAAATATATTTCTCTGTGCTCAAACATTTTCAAGTGCGCGCTCAATAGCATTTTCTATGCTCAGCATGTTTCATTGCGTGGTCAGGATAGAGGCACAAATATAACGCCATATAATAACACCTCTATCAGCTGACACCAACAGGCAGGAACAGGGAGACAAAACACTGAGAGCACAGCAGCCAAGGTTAGGTGCCTGTGCTCAGTCAGGACAGTATGAACTGATAAACTGGGTCAAAGTTATGGGCCTTGGAAAATATTTCCCCAACAGTCATGACTTGGGTTTTGTGTTTTCTTGTTGTGTCTTGTCTTATTATCTGAATTTTCGTCCTGTCTTTATGTTCTCCCACTTTTTGTGATGGTCTGCCCCGCTCTGATCCTATCCATCTGTGCAGTGGCGTTTTTATATGTACAAAAGTGGTGGGGCACAAAAAACTTAGATGTCTATAAGCTTCTGCAGTGAGGCTCATGGCTGGTGAGGCACTGACTCTTCAGGTTTACAAATATTATATTTTGACCTAAATCAAAATATAATATTATTTTCAAAAGCTTTTTTTGTGTGATGCTTCAATTACTTTTAAACAGACAGTTCAACAAAAGGATACCCACCATTTTTTATCATTTACATATTGAATTGTTCTCTCTTAGTAAGATCCCATTTTCAATCAAATGGTAGTCTTACCTTGACTTGAAGATGAAGTCCATTTGACTATCCTTCTGGACAAAAATCTCTATTACTTTTTTTGTAAAAGTCTTCCTTATCTTCTTGTAGTTTCAAAAGTCTATCATAAATCTAATCGATAGATTTATGATTAGAAAATTAGAAAAGTAGGGTAGACATGTGGATATTATCCGGCTGAACAAAACGTGCATTTATCTAATAGGTTTTGTTTCCCACAGATCTTATTTGGAGCTATTTTCTAAAATCCTAAGGAGAAATCTCATTGCTTTTTTGTCGAGGGAAGCCATGCGCAGCTTACTTCCTGGTTTTAGGATGCCTCACTGCAGCTCTCTCGTCTCCTCTTCACACACCACACTTTTCGCGGCACACGTACTGTTACAGAAATCTTAGACCCAGTCAATACTGTGGAGATACACAAGTCAGAAAGATCAACAATAAATGGTGAAACAGACAGAGTTGTCTTTCTGGTTATTTATTTGAAGCTTCAAAGACACAGGTCTCACAGAGTATAGGATAGTCTGCAGGAGTGTGCACAATAGTCACAAAATAGCAAAGCTTATATACAAGAAAGGGCGGGCAGACAGAGTTTCCTCAGAAATCTGCTTTCACACATATTGTTATGGGAGTCCACAACTTTGTGTGAAGAGGAGTAGTTTCAACATAGTCTGTCAAATCAGCTCTGTGGCCTTGAAGCGCTTGGGAATAAAAACCCTCATTAGAGTATGCAGAGAAAACAGCACATATCAGGAAATGGTGCAGTAGTGTTAGACAATGCTCTTAGAAGCATTTGGTTGTATCATATAAGGTAACATAAGAAATTGCCACTACAGTACTTACAGCCAATCAGCTCTGAATTATGTGAGATGACGTATCATGGGGATGGCAGCTCAATGCCCCTATGGTCATTATTTTTTTGCCACACACATTAAATAGGAAAATATTCTGAGCATGCGCAGTGTAGTTTTTACAGTCACCATTGACTTAGACAGTGAGAGGGAGGGGCAGGATCGGGTTTTGTCCCACATGGCTCAATAAGCACACACTGTAGACCAGGGGGTAGGGAACCTTTTTCCTCTCAAGGGCCATTTTTCAACATCCTCCGAGGGCCGTACAAATGATTGACCTCTGCTTAAAAAACAAAAATCACAGCCCATTCATTTCGCCTTTCTTTCATGCAGTGCAAACAAAAAACTATCTCTTAATCCAGATATCTTACCATGACTCGCGTTTGCATGCACGTGCACGGTTGTGGCATGACCACCAACATAGAAAGATATGGACACAAGATGTGTGCAAATGTATTTAGTTTCATATCCATGTGGAAATGATTTAAGTGGTGGGGGACCTAACCTCCTCTAGGGGGGTCCGGAAGTTTTTTTTTTTTTTTTAAATCAATCAATCAATGTTTATTTATATAGCCCAATATCACAAATGTTACATTTGTCTCAGTGGACTTCACAGTTTGTACAAAATATCAGTATGACAATACGACACCCTCTGTCCTTAGACCCTCACATCGTACAAGGAAAAACTTCCGAAGAAAACCCACAGTTTAAAGGGAAAAGTGGGAGAAACCTCAGGGAGAGCAACAGAGGAGGGATCCCTCTCCCAGGACGGACAGACGTGCAATAGATGCCGTGTGTAAATAGAAAATATAATACATTTGCAACATAGGTAGTCCAAATGTTTTTAAATGCATGTGTGTATAATAGGAAGATGAATCCACGAGGATATCCATCCAGGACTTATGATCCAGGACCACAGCCAAGACTCAAGATCCGGGGCTCGCGATGCAGGACACAGGACCGCAGGATCATCCATGACTCCGGATCCCAGCGTATATAGACACAAAAAAGAAAGACATTTGGGGAAGCTGGGTTAATCGGAAACATGAGAGTACACAGAAATAGACAGAGAGAAGGAAGAAGTAAGATGTCCCCCGACAAACTAAGCCTATATCAGCAAAACTAGTGGCTGAATCTAATCAGCCCTAACTATAAGCTTTATCAAAAAGGAAGGTCTTAAGCGCACTCTTAAAAACAGATAGGGTGTCTGCCACCCCAATCAATCAATGTTTATTTATATAGCCCAATATCACAAATGTTACATTTGTCTCAGTGGTCTTCACAGTGTGTACAGAATATCAGTATGACAATACGACACCCTTAGACCCTCACATCGTACAAGGAAAAACTTCCGGAGAAAACCCACAGTTTAAAGGGAAAAATGGGAGAAACCTCAGGGAGAGCAACAGAGGAGGGATCCCTCTCCCAGGACGGACAGACGTGCAATAGATGCCGTGTGTAAATTGAAAAGATAACACATTTGCAACATAGGTAGTCCAAATGTTTGGAAATGCATGTGTGTATAATAGGAAGATGAATCCACGAGGATATCCATCCAGGACCGATGATCCAGGACCACAGCCACGACTCAAGATCCAGGGCTTGCGATCCAGGACACAGGACCGCAGGATCATCCATGACTCCGGATCCCGGCGTATATAGACACCAAAAAGAAAGAACTTTGGGGAAGCTGGGTTAATCGGAACATGAGAGTACACAGGTATAGACAGAGAGAAGGAAGAAGTAAGATGTCCCCCGACAAACTAAGCCTTTATCAGCAAAACTAGGGGCTGAATCTAATCAGCCCTAACTATAAGCTTTATCAAAAAGGAAGGTCTTAAGCGCACTCTTAAAAACGGATAGGGTGTCTGCCACCCGAACACAAACTGGAAGCTGATTCCACAAATGTGGAGCTTGATAAGAAAAGGCTCTGGCTCCCATTGTACTTTTAGAGACTCTAGGAACAACCAACAACCCTGCATTCTTGGAACGCAATGCCCTAGTAGGACAGTAGGGTATAATGAGTTATTTAAGGTAAGATGGCGCCTGCCCATTAAGGGCTTTGTAGGCGAGAAGAAGAATTTTAATTTCTATCCTGTGTTCTATAGGGAGCCGGTGTAAGGCAGCCAGAACAGGAGTAATGTGGTCCCTTTTCCTAACTCTGGTTAGTACACGAGCCGCAGCATTTTGAATCAGCTGAAGCGACTTGACTGACTTCTTGGTACTCCCTGATAATAAGGAGTTACAATAATCCAGCCTTGATGTAACAAATGCATGGACTTGTTTCTCTGCATCGTTTTGAGGCAAGATATGCCTGATTTTTGCAATGTTATGTATATGGAAGTAGGCGGTCCTTGAAATTGATTTTATGTGGGCGTTAAAGGATAAATCCTGATCAAATATAACACCAAGATTCCTTACAGTCTCACTGGAGGCCAAATTAATGCCATCCATAGTTAGTATATCTTTAGATAATTTGTTTCGTAGATTCTTCGGACCAAGTACAATAACTTCAGTTTTGGTCATCCACGTTTTTAAGTCCTTAAGGCAGTCTTGAATTGTATTTAGATGATTAATTTCATCAGGCTTGATTGATAAATATAGTTGTGTATCATCCGCATAACAATGAAAATGTACAGAATGATTCCTTATAATATTGCTTAACGGAAGCATATATAATGTGAACCAAATAAGTCCGAGCACTGAGCCCTGTGGCACTTCATGGAAGATTCATCATTGACACGTACAAACTGAGAGCGTTCAGATAGATAGGACCTAAACCAGCCTAAAGCAGTTCCCTGTATGCCAACTAAGTGCTCTAGTCTTTGCAATAGACCCTTTTTGTGTTTGTACACAATGATGACGTAGCACGTATGCGCGCGCATAGTGGCAACAGAAGGATGGCGGAGATAAACAGCTTGTCAAGCTACGCAAGGGGATTATCAACTAAAGATCGTGAATATTACCTTAACAAGTTGACTTTGACAAATGGTGTCCGACTTCCAGATCCGTGTTCTATTGATGAGTGGGTTGAAGACGTTAGCAAGTGGCCGAATATACAGTGGCCAGATATATATACCTATTTAATTGAGAAACCGAGCGTGTACACCAGAGAGAAATTACGAGCCTATAAATCACTGGATGCTTACGAGTACGTTGTCTGTGGTCATGTACAGAACGTCAAATACCATGACATAGACTCAGAATTTTGTATTTTGAGATCAGAAATTCTCCCTAGTCAAAGACAAGGACACAAGACAACGATGTATGAGGCTTGGGTTATAATCAACCAACGAGAGAACTATGTCCTCACAGCGAATTGCACCTGTATGGCGGGGTAAGTAGCCTATTATTTGGTGTTGTGGGCTTGTAGGTAACAGTTCAGGGGTGTGTTACTATCCTTTCAGCTGGCTATTACTCTCCTTTCCATATCAAAAATCGTATGCTTTGCCCTGTAACTTTCTCATCATAACCAGGGTTCGAAACTAACATTTTCATGAACAACAACACAGTGACAACAGGGTTCAAAATGTCAGCAGCCAATATCATTCAGTTACATTCAAAACCTGATTAAGCTTAGGATACTTACTCACATGTCTAGTAAGTTAGATGTTTAACTACTTCATAGCCAGAGCCGAGATTTGTCTGAGAGCAAATGTTACTTTCAAGCCCAGTATGTTTATTATGATTTTGTGAAATTTCAGGCTTGGATCATGCTGCAGCCATGCAGCTGCAATATTATTCAAAGTTGAGCTCTATGTTAGGATGGGAAGGACAGAGAAAGCAGCGGTTACTTCTGGAGTGTGCATGTGGAAAGACATCAGCAGGAAAGAAGTCAGACCAGCTCCATTGAGGGAAATCAGCTTCCACAAACCAAAGAGGCTTGGCAGGCAACTTCCAGCAGCTTCAACATCTGCTAGGAAGAATAGTATCACACCCAGAGGCATGTAATAGTTGACAGAGCCTAGATAAGTTTCCTTTTGCCATAGTGCATTTAATTAATTCTCAGGATTTCACCTCAGTGTTTTGACACCATAATGTAGCCTGAGAAAGGTGTTACTTGGTGATGCAGAGATGAAAAGGCCTACAGACCAACGTGGCATCATGACTTTTTGTAAACATACACGCTCAGTTTGAATAGTTTCAGTATCATTTGTTATGTTAGTTTGAATATGTCTGTCCTTTTGTCTTCAGATTACCGATTCTAGAAATTCGATTGTTTGTTATCTACAGCTTAACTGGTCTGGTTTTAGAATAATTCAGTCATTATTCTTAAAATGTGAACATTATGCAGCACACAAATTGTGTCTTTTTGTTGCTCTATTATCAGTGTTGACAGATGATGACATCCGGGAACTGCGGGATGTGGACCCAGGTGCTGCAGTGCTGACGAGCCTGGAAAACAGTGACACGGACACTGCATCGTCTGACACTGATTCAGAGGAGCATCCAGACTTACCTGAGCCCTTGACTGCTTTATTTGATGCAACACTCCGGGAACTCTCACCACAGGAAATGAATATGAAATGTGAGGATACATTTCACAAACTAAAAACTACACTACAACCTCAACAATGTGAGAAACTGGAATTTGTGACACGGAAACAGTCAAGGTCAAATGAGTGGCACACCTATAGGGCTGGTCGGATCACAAATTTCACCATGCAGCCACAACTGACAAGATCAGCAAAACATACCTAAATGACATAATGCAGTACAACAAAACAGAGTTAAATGTCCCATCTGTGCTCTGGGGTCAAAACATGGAGGAAACGGCAAGACAAGCCTACACTGCATTTATGTCCCAAAGCCATCCAGATTTCAGCATCAGCTCATGTGGCTTAGTAGTGCAACCTTCTGAGCCACACCTTGGATCATCGCCAGATGGGATAGCAAGATGTACCTGCTGTGGCAAAGGGGTGGTAGAGATAAAATGTCCCTACAAATACAGGAATAGCCTTCAAGGATGTACAGAAGACAAGCAGTTTTGTCTGGACAAGTCATTCTCGTTGAAACATTCACACACATACTACTACCAAACTCAACTTCACATGTTTGTGTGTGGTGTTAGCTACTGTGACTTTGTGTTGTGGACTAAGGAGAAGTTCATTGTGCAACGTATCCTAAGAAATGAAGAGTTTCTGCAGGAGGCTTTGCCAAAAGCACATGACTTCTTTAGCTCGAGTGTGTTGCCTGAATTACTGACAAGAAGACATGATCCTCTCTTGGTGTCACAGAGAGCCTGCGAATACTGTGAAAGACCAGATTTTGGTAAAATGATAATCTGTGTCAAATGCAACAACCACATTCACTACAGTTGTGCACACATAAAAAGGAAGCCAGCAACATGGTTATGCAGGAAATGTGTGAGAGTTGAGGCTTGAATGCCTTCATGTAGGAGTGGACAATATAATGTATTGTATTGTGATAGGAGACCAGATATGGTGTTAGATGTCGCTTATGGATTGTGTTTCCCTGGTTGTTAAAGTTCTTATCTTATTCTTATCTCATTTAAAAATGCCAGGGAAAGTGTAACATATAGCATCCATAAGATGTGTTTTCCAAATTCCATTAGATACCTTTATTGCGGTGATATTACATAATGTGTTGTTAAGATGTCAATTCTATAGACCCTTTTACAGCCGACGTCATCAAAAAGTTGCGCGCGCATGTGGGCAACGGAAGTGGTGTTGTTTACAAATTAATTCATCATCAGCCTTTTCTTTACATTTGATGTTGTTATTGACAGCTGTGTCTAGATGCACTTCAGTGCAACAAGATATTTAAGTTTTATTCTGTAATGCTATATATGTATCCATAGAGATAATTTGCGACCTAAAATTATTATTTACTGTTTACAACATACAGAACCAGTTTGATTCTAATATATTGTACATACTCCTACTTTCCATGTTGTTAATGTTTAGTGGCACTTTAAAGGAATGAAACTCTGTTAGTAACAACATTACAAATAAATGTGATACTGCACTCTGAATTGTTGAGATAATCTGGGGGGGAAAGGACCATTAGACACACCAGTGGTAGCCAATGTGGGGAGGTTTATTAAAATGTTTTAAGTACAGTAGGCCTATATACATGTTTTACAAATGTACATACATGGTTATGTGTAACTCATTTGGGAACAACACTCTTACAGAGGTTTGTGAGGGCACCACATACAATAACAACATCATCTAGTATGTCAACCTGCGACAAAGGAATAACTGTTTTTCCACCGACCAATAACTCGCTCTACATGGATCCTCACACGAGAAAGTTGTCTAGATGTGTCCACTTCTGTGCAGAAAGCTGCTTCTTTCCTTTTGTGAAATGAGGGATACGAAGGGTTGCACCATAGGCCGCAAGCTCGTCTCTGATGAGAAATCCTCTGTCTGCTAAAACCTCATCCCTAGGCTCCAAAAGTTCGAGGAAACCTGACTCCTTAGTGATCTGCTTGTCTGAAACCCGTCCACCCCACCCAGGAGACAGAAATGAAATTGCACCAGCTGGAGTGATGCCGATCAAATATTTAATGGTGTTGTTGTGTTTATAGTTTGACCATGTCTGGGCCCTGGAAGTCAGATTACTGGGTCTAGCTATGAACATTTCTGTGCAATCTATTATGCACCGGCATCTTCTAAAGTTGCGCTTGAATATTTTTGGCATATGTTTAAGTACTGCACCCTTACTTGGCCATTTAATGAGTGGCTTGAGGACCAAGGCCATAGCAGGGACCCAGCTCCGCAAAATATTCGATAAGGTGGTTTTTGATACCTGAAATCTATAAGCCAAGTCAGTATTACATAGGCCCAACCTTAATTTCATCAACACAATCAATAGGTGGTCCTCTACTTTAAGTTTGTTGTGAATTATTTCTACGCTGCCCATCATTTTTGTAATCAGCCACTCAAAAACCACAGAGGTCAGTCCTGTGAGAAAAAGCAATTGTCCAATGTTGCACTTAACAGTGGTGTAGGAGAATGTAGATTTTGCAGCTCCTCTTTCAGCTTTACATTTTCTGCTCGTAGTGTGTCAAACTCCTGTCGCAGGTTGACATATTCCTCCTGAAGTTGACTGTATCTCATGTTCAGATCATCGTACTCTCTCTTTGGAACTGGGATATCCTCTTCAGCTTTAATATAGAAAAGTGAAAAATTAGCATGTGCTGCAACCAATGCAAACAAGTTCACAATTCAGGGGTTCTCACACATTTTTACCAATGAATTTTCAAAACTTTTCCATGACAGAAGAGAAGATACATTATTGATCCCAGGGGGAGATTTTTCCTCTGCATTTGACCCATCAGGGGCCAGTGTACACGTCACACACAGACATACATAGCCATTGGAGCAGTGGGCCTGGCAGGAGCACACACACACTAGGAGCAACTCTTTCAGTGAGGGTGGGAACCCTGACAATCAATCAGTTAATTGTAAGATGAAATATTAATAAATATATTCATACCAGGACAATGATCCATGCTGCATTCTTGTTCTGGAGTTTCAGAATTAACACGTTGATTTGGTGCAGTGTCAGCTCTCCTCCTTTTCCTATGGTACCTACAGTAACAGCAGAAATGTATAGTTAGACTCATCCATATCTCAAAACAGCAGCTGTAGGCACCAAAGCTTATGCAAGAGAGGAAAACAAAACATAAAACGACTGAGAGGAGGGCAACTCTAATCTTACCTGTCCATCTTTGCATTTGGGTTCTGGCTTTGTTTTGTGTACATGAACACAGATGGCACAAAATCAGGACTACTAGAGTCCAATGATGCCTCGCCTGCAAAAATAAAACACAAACACGTTTGTTTAGCCTAGCAAGCTACTAGGCAAATCTAACGCCAGCTTATCAAACTTTAGCTGCATTTGATTATTATTCTACATCATACAGACAATCACTAATGTAAACAAGGCTTTCCCGTAAAATCAAAGAGTAGGCTAGATAACCTCATTACCTGATATAAAGTGGGCGCTGCAGACGCGAGCATTTTTGATTATGTCCTCATTCCAGTCCACACGTTTAATCGCCTGCAGCCACAGACGCCGCCGGTTGCTCTGGAATGGTCGTGGTCCTCTCGGAATCCTATAAAACTTTAGTCCGCCGGTGGAATAGCGATTCGTACAACCGTATACGCAACAACCAGACATGTTGATGCTGGGTACAGTTTGTAAATGCTTGCTAACCAGTTGCTACCTCGTTTTTGTCGTTTAGAACTGCTGGAAAACAACACCACTTCCGTTGCCCACATGCGCGCGCAACTTTGTGATGACGTCGGTTGTAAAAGGGTCAATAGGATATCATGGTTGATAGTATCAAATGCAGCCCTGAGTTCGAGCAAAACAAGAATAGAGACAAGTCCCTTGTCAGAGGCTATTAGAATGTCATTTGTGACTTTAACCAGAGCTGTCTCTGTGCTCTGATGTGTTCTAAAGCCAGACTGAAAATCTTCAAATAAATCATTATTTTTTAAGTAATCACATAACTGTTTTGCGACCGCTTTCTCAAGAATTTTTGAGAGGAACGGAAGATTAGAAATAGGTCTATAATTGACTAAAACCTCTGGATCGAGGTTGTGCTTTTTAAGAAGCGGTTTTATCACTGCTACTTTGAATGATTGTGGAACATAGCCTGATAATAAAGACATATTCATAATATTTAATAAAGAAGTGCTAATTAATGGAAAAACTTCCTTCAACAGCTTAGTTGGAATTGGGTCTAACATACACGTTGATGGTTTAGAAGAGAGAATCATTGAATTGAATTGTTCAAGGTTAATGGCTGAAAAGCATCCTAGTTTACTATCTAGTGTAATATTAGAACTTACGTTTCCGGGAGCTGTTGATAACACTATACTGGTCAAAGGCAAGAGGTCATTAATTTTGTTTCTAAGAGTAACAATTTTATCGTTAAAAAAGCACATAAAATCATTACTACTGAGTGCTATGGGAATAGAAGGCTCAATGGAGCTGTGGCTCTCTGTCAGCCTGGCTACAGTGCTGAAAAGAAATCTTGCATTATTCTTATTCTCATCTATTAATGAAGAGGCATTATGCCATGGAGCTAGTCTATGTTGTTTTATTTTCTTCTTTTTCAAAGGAGCAACAGAGTCTAATATTATTCGCAGCGCATCTGTAGCACTATCAACAACATGATCAATTTGGGGTGGTGTACATTTTGTATAAGTTTCCTCCCCTACATGCAGACATGCTATCGAGTTAAGTATTGGTGGAATCTCTTCCTTAAATGTGGCTATAGCACTAACAGATAGGTTTCTGCTGCAGGAGCTTTTGACTAATGCTTTGTAGTCTAGTAACAGTACTTCAAAAGTCACTAAGAAATGGTCGGATAAAGCAGGATTATGCGGTTCGACTAATAGTTGCTCAATTTCAATACCATAAGTCAGAACAAGGTCGAGAGTGTGATTATAGCAGTGGGTTGGTTTATTTACACTCTGACAGAAACCAACAGAATCTAATATAGAGTGAAATGCAACAGTAAGGCTATTTTTATCATCGTCAACATGAATATTAAAGTTACCTACGATAATTACTTTATCTGTTTTAAGTACCAAAGTTGATAAAAACTCTGGACCTGGTGCACGGTACACTGTAACAAATAAGATTGGCTGTTTTCCAGGTTGGATGCGTAAGACTAAAAACGTTAAAAGCATCAATCTGGTGCACTTTAAGATTAAGAGATTAAGAGATCTATGGATACATCTCTCAACACCCAGATGAAACAGAACTACAAGCAGATTTCTTTTTCTTTATGGATATTTTACAAATCACTCCCCTTTTAAACTGTATTATTTTTTTATTTAATTGTACTGGCATATAGCATTTTATATAGTAGTTTACTTTATTCTCTTATTTTTTTACAACCATAATGATCATATAAAGATGTGTCTTTACCTCACTGGTTGGAGAAAAAGCTTCTTATAGTCGTTAGCATAGCTAGCTAACCAGATGCTAATAACAACAAAGTTATTGACTGTATGATCAGTGTGACAGATGAACAGATCGCCACTGGGCTTTCAACTAAAGACACAGCCACGCAAAAACTGCGGCATGTGTACGGCTCCTTATGGGTTCTGCAATTTTTGAAGTGACGGAGCCGCGTTCTGGTGCTCTCCGTCAGAACTACACCCCTGTCAGACGAGACATATACTGTACCACGTGACGACACGTTAGGCTCGTGTTGTGTTAAAGGACCCTGACCTTGGCCAGGAAAAACGGGCACTCGCTTGTTTAATACTTTTGCGGTCTAGATTTCTTAAATTTTTTTCTTTTTTGCGTGTGTTTAGAAATTACCTCGAGGGCCGTACCAAATTGTCTCGCGGGCCGTATACGCCCAACCCTGCTGTACACACTAATTAGAAGAACACAGACTAAAACAGCAATGTACAGACGAATCAGATGATTAAACATGATCTTAAAATATATTTTATATATTTTTTAATTTATTTTTGCATTTTTTTGTAATCATTATTTGTAATACTTTCTGCTGACACTAGGTGGCCCCACCTGCCCCTAATGACCAGTCGCCAATGCACCTGTGTCTAATCTCCTGGTTTCATGTCCGATTCTGGATTTTTTTTTGTAATTATGTTTCACCTTGCCGGCTCTCATTAGTTTCCGTTTTTTGTCCCAGCTTGATTTGAATAAATCTAGCTTTTTGTTAGTTATACCTGCCTCCTTCTTTTGTACTGTGATTGGGTTATGCCTTCCTCACCCACCCTGTGACAGCTGTAGCACAAACAAAGCACCATAAATGCTGTTCTAAGGACCAAAATCCATTATTCAAATGTATGAATCCATCAGATTTAGGCCCCATCCACACGGAAACGAAAATGAAAACGAACCGATGTCGATATCAAAAAAGTTTTCCGTCCACACTGAATCGGCTCAAGAAACGTGTCCGTCCACACGAGACCGCTCGACCCACTGGAAAGGCTGTAGTACATATGCCGGGCCTGTAAGTGGCGCTGTACTTGCGCCACAAAATACACCAAAAGTAGCGAAAAAGACCCTCCGAGCATGGTTGCCTGGTTGCCCTTCTGTTTATTCTCCACAGTGGATTTAGCAACATGTAGTTCATGTAGTTCTCCATGTCCACTTGTTGCCGATGGTTGTGGTAGAGGAGCTGTAGATTTTGCACTAACATCTGTAGCATGGTCAGCAGCGTCTGGAGCACGAAAGCAACCCTGTGATCCGCCATTGTTGTTGTTGTTGTTGTTGGTGAAACACATCAGCAATAACGCGGGTGACGCGGGGGTGAGCAGCAGAGGTGGGGAGAGGCGGGGCTATGGCTTCATCGTTAACAGGAAATGATCGTATAGAGGGCGTACACACGGAGGAGCCGTTTGGCCCCCCAGAGCGTTTCGTCCGCAGATCTACCCACCTTGGGAGCCGTTGTCCTTATCCGCGTTTTCGTCATCGTATAGACGGTTCGTCCACACGATAGAGAGCTGTAGCGGATACAACCCGTTTCGTCTTCAGAGACCTTATGCAAGCGCTTCTTCTAAGCAAAAAAGGACTGTTTGGCTCATCAAAAAGCTTGATGTCTTGTTTCTGCTCGTGCGTATGGAGGGTAAAATGGAGGCTGAAACAGCTCTTTTCCTTTGTCTTTGCCCCGATCAAACACCCGTCCAAGCAAGAAGCAGCTAATGATTAGCATAATCACTCAGTCCCAGGAGCACTCCATCACCTCCAGTGGCACTTTATGATGCAGAAGGGCAGACATGATGGAGAGGAGCTTTTCTAGCCCATAATTGGCTGTAAATATTCTATGCAGTATATTTATTTTCCATTTTGCAGCCTGGATACAGCTGTATGTATGCAGCCTGTGAAGTGTAAATATTCAGGAGCAGAAGAACTGGAAGAGGGCTCACCTTGCTGTTGTTTTCAGAAAAGCTGAATTTTAACTAAATAGGTGTTGATGTAGATAGCTCTAACACAGATTCAATTTAGATTAAAATATATGCTTGAAACTTAAACATCTTTTCTTTACATTACATTACATTACATTGCATTTAGCTGACGCTTTTATCCAAAGCGACTTACAATAAGTACATTCGACCAGGAAGACACAACCTTGAGGAAAACAGAATCATATAAGAACATCAGGTTTCAAAGAGCCAATCGTTTCAAGTGCTGCTCAACTGGCTAAGCCAGTCCTTTATTAGTATATAAGTGCTCTGTTAGCAGTTCTTTGTTAGTCATTCTATCGCTCGAAGTGGAGTCGAAAGAGATGAGTTTTCAGTCTGCGCCGGAAGGTGTGTAAGCTTTCTGCGGTCCTGATTTCAATGGGGAGCTCATTCCACCATTTTGGAGCCAGGATAGCAAACCCACGTGTTTTTGCTGATGGGAACTTGGGTCCCCCTCGCAGCGAGGGTGCAGCGAGTCGTTTGGTTGATGCAGAGCGTAGTGCACGTGCTGGGGTGTACGGTTTAACCATGTCCTGGATGTAGGAAGGGCCAGATCCATTCGCAGCATGGTACGCAAGTACCAGTGTCTTGAAGTGGATTCTAGCAGTTACCGGAAGCCAGTGGAGGGAGCGGAGGAGCGGCGTGGTGTGGGAAAATTTTGGAAGGTTGAAGACCAGACGAGCCGCTGCATTCTGGATGAGCTGCAGAGGTCGGATGGCACATGCAGGTAGACCAGCCAGGAGGGAGTTGCAGTAGTCTAGGCGTGAGGTGACGAGAGCCTGGACCAGAACCTGCGTCGATTTCTGGGTCAGCTGTGGGCGTATCTTCCTGATGTTGAAAAGCGTGTATCTGCAGCAGCGGGTTGTAGCAGTGATGTTTGCAGTAAACGACAGGTTGTTATCTAGGATAACACCCAGATTCCTTGCAGTCTGAGTCGGGGAAACAACAGAGGGGCCGATGTTGATAGTTAGGTCAAGAGAGGGACAATCTTTTCCCGGAAGGAAAAGCACTTCAGTTTTGTCAAGGTTGAGCTTGAGATGATGAGCGGACATCCACTGAGAGATGTCAGCTAAACAAGCAGAGATGCGTGCGACGACCTGGGTCTCTGAGCGGGGAAAGGACAGAATTAATTGGGTGTCGTCAGCGTAGCAGTGGTATGAAAAACCATGCGGGCTAATGACAGATCCGAGCGAGTTTGTGTACAGGGAGAAGAGGAGAGGACCAAGAACAGAGCCCTGAGGGACCCCTGTAGTTAATTGACAAGGGTCGGACTCAGACCCTCTCCAAGTAACCCTGTAGGTGCGGTCTTTGAGGTATGAGGTGAGGAGGGAAAGTGCAGAGCCTGAAACTCCAAGTTCTTGGAGAGTGCGAAGGAGGATCTGATGATTCACCGTGTCGAATGCAGCAGACAGGTCCAACAGGATGAGGACAGAGGAGAGGGAGGCTGCTTTAGCAGTGTGCAGTTCCTCAGTGACAGCAATGAGAGCAGTTTCTGTGGAATGACCTGCCTTGAAACCAGACTGGTGCGGATCCAGAAGGTTGTTCTGATGGAGATAACAGGAGAGTTGTTTAAAGACAGCGCGTTCAAGTGTTTTAGACAGGAACGGGAGGAGAGAGACAGGCCTGTAGTTTATAACATCAGACGGGTTGAGAGTGGGTTTCTTCAGGAGAGGGTTTACTCTCGCCTCCTTGAGACTGTTTGGAAAGTGACCAGAAGTTAGAGAAGTGTTGATGAAATGGGTGAGAAACGGTAGAATATCAGGAGCGATAGTCTGAAGGAGGTTTGAAGGGATAGGGTCCAGAGGACAGGTGGTAGGGCGGGCAGAGGTAATGAGGGTAAGAACCTCACTTGGAGAGAGAGGGGAAAAGGAGGTTAGTGTGCCGGTTGAAGGTGGCTCAGGTGATCCGGCGGTGAGTAGGGGTGAGTCAGAAAAAGAAGAGCGAATGTCGTAAACCTTTTTTCAAAGTGGTTAACAAAGTCGCTTGACAGAAGGGAGGAGGGGGAAGGGGCTTTGGGGGGGTCCAAGAGGGTGGAGAAGATGGAAAATAGTTTTTTAGGATTGGAATAGGAAGATTGGATCTTATCTTGAAAGAAAGTGCTTTTTGTCTGAGAGATGGAAGCAGAGAAAGAGGAGAGGAGAGCCTGATAGGTTAGGAGGTCGTCACGGTGTTTGGATTTCCACCATTTCCGCTCTGCTGCCCTAAGGACGGTTCTATTAGCACGCAGTGCGTCATTTAGCCAGGGAGCAGGAGGGGACTGACGAGCCTGCCGAGATGTGAGAGGACAGAGAGAGTCCAGAGAGGATGAGAGAGTAGAGAGGAGAGTTTCTGCAGCAGAGTTTGGAGGCAGGAGTTGGAACGAGTCAGAGGAAGGGAGGGCTGAGAGCACCGAGGAGGCAAAGGTAGAGGGGAGAGGGAACGAAGGTTACGGCGGACAAGTGCAGGATGAGAAGAGATTAGTTTGTTATGTTTGGAAAGGGGTAAAGAGAATGAAATGAAGAAGTGATCGGAGGTGTGGAGCGGGTTTACAGAGAGGTTAGAAGTAGTGCAGTTCCTTGAGAATATGAGATCGAGGACATTGCCAGCTTTATGAGTCGGTGGGGACGGAGACAGTGAGAAAGCAAAGGCGGTTAACAGAGATGTTAGTTCGTCTATCTTCCCCGTCTGGAGGTTGAAGTCTCCGAGAAGTACAGCGGGAGGGCCAGTTTCAGGGATGTGTGAGAGGAGATGATCTAATTCATCCAAGAAGTCCCCCAAGGCTCCTGGTGGACGGTAGAGAACAACAATGGTCAGTTGTATAGGATGGGTCACAGTGACGGCATGGAATTCAAAGGTGGAAGGAGTGAAGTTAGGTAGCTTGAAGAGGGAAAAGCTCCATTTGGGAGAGAGCAGGAGACCAGTGCCACCTCCTCTGCCAGTGGGTATGGGTGTATGGGAGAAGGAATATGCTGTGGAGAGAGCTGCTGGGGTGGATGTGTTGGATGGAGTAATCCACGTCTCAGTGAGAGCAAGGAAATCCAGAGACTGCAGGGAGGCGTAGCCAGAGATGAAGTCAGCCTTAGGAACAGCTGACTGGCAGTTCCACAGGCCGCCTGAAACTAGGTGCTGGATCTCAGTGGAGCACGTGGGATAGACGAGAGCGGGCCGGTTATAGCGATTAGGAGATACACGGGGCCAGTGAAAATTGCGAGAAGACACATGAACAGGAATGGAGAAAATATACATGATTATAGCATGAGGGGCTAGAAAGCTAAACAAAAGAAAAATAAGAATAAGACACCAGAGATACTTAGCTCAAATTAGAGTAGGATTTGCCTCCTCTTTGCCACCCTCGTGACTCCCGCAGGACTCCAATGTCTTTGGCAGTCTTACTCCCGCAGGACTCCAATGTCTTTGGCAGTCTTCGGCTGTCTGACGCTGCCGCTGACGCTCAAGAAACAGCTGCCTAAATGGACGCCTGATTGCTGAGTTCTCACAGCTAAGGTGCCACGCCCCTCTAGTTAGTTAACTCTCTACAGCTCATGGGCGACAACGCAGAGGGGTGCGTATTTAAATGCAGCCCAGACAGAAACTGGACGCAGTGACAGTTTCACGTGGACAGATCTGAGATTTAAATTCTCTCAAAAGTGCCCTTTTAGCTACAACAACTACAGAACAATTATATAGAGTAGAATAACTGAAATATAGAAGTCTAATTAAACAAGATTACTACTTACAGCGGTTTCTGCGTCCGAGGAGGTGTAGCAGCCAGGTCAAAGGAGTACAAAGGAGATTTTCTTTACTTGCAATGTAATTCAAAGATGTTGGGATGCTTTCCAGTATTGGAATTGGTCTTCCAGTAACTTATAATGAGCAACACATTCTGGTCCTAAGATTTGATTATATAAAACTTAACTTTGAAAACCCCCAAAAACTGAATTTGAAATGAATAATTTGATTATTTTAGCAAAATATTTCATACAAATCCCCATGAAATCATGACATGAAATTATACAAAAATGTATTAAATTGTACAAAACTAAAAAATGCCCAATTATTTTACACATTTCTAAACATCTTAATTCCTGAGTGACCACTTTGTAGTTTTTATATTGTCTGCTCATATCGCCCTCAGTTTTGATGGAATGTGATGAACACTGATGTTTATGTGACTGTTTATGATGGATTAGAATAATAGTTCATCCCGAAGGTAGGTGTGTGTGTGTGTGTTGCAGCATCTGATATTTAAGAAGTGTGTTACATTTGAAAAAGGCAGAAAGTCTTGTTGCAATTTCCAGATATTAAAAGAGGTCCATTGAGTTCCTCTGGTAATTATCAAATAGTAGCAGTTAAGTGAATACTGTTCAAACAATACCTATGTTTGTGTTTTATATTGATTTATCTGTCTCATCCTTTCATAAATGTGAGGACTAAAATGGCGGTAGACCAAGGCCTGTTAAGGGTTTTATTGCTGTGGGGGAGCTGGAACAAGACCCCACTGTGGTCTCTGGAATGTGATGGGGGGATGTGTGGAGGCTGCAGAAATAGGAGACAGTGAGGGTCAGAGGTGTTTGTTTGAGATGACTGGAAAAGACGACCAGTTGTCCTTAAACTCCACCCCTTCCTGTATCATTGGTATGAAAGCCTATCCAGCTTTCTGTTCTGCCTCTCTCTCCTCGCGCCGCTCGGACTGGAACATCGTGGCGGCCCGTGGGCAGGGGCCAGGGGTGGGCCCACTTCTGACATTATACATATGATATGATATGGTGTTGTATGGTAATGTATTTGATTGTATTGCATTGTATATTACCATTAAAGTGGATTATTGTTTAACGGTTAAGTGTATGCTCTGGATTTCCTTCCTGTAAGATAACAGCTTGTTTAGGGACGCGCGGAGATTTGGAAATGCGGACTAGTTATTTACTTAATCTCCTAACAGTGTGTGTGTGTGTGTGTGTGTGTGTGTGTGTGTGTGTGTGTGTGTGTGTGTGTGTGTGTGTGTGTGTGTGTGTGTGTGTGTGTGTGTGTGTGTGTGTGTGTGTGTGTGTGTGTGTGTGTGTGTGTGTGTGTGTGTGTGTGTGTGTGTGTGGTTGTTATTGCGCAGGTACCTTCACTCTAGTAATGTAAGCACACAGTGGATTTGTCTGACAGACTGTTTTGACACTACTGCGTGGGATGTGTTCACTGACTCTCACGGGGAGGACATCAATGGCCTTACAGACTGCATCACGGACTATATTAAATTATGTGAGGAAAACGTCGTACCCACCAGGACTGTACGGTGTTTTCCCAACAATAAACCCTGGATTACCCCTGACATGAAGGCTCTCCTGAAGGACAAAAAGAGGGCCTTCAGATCCGCTACAGAGAGGAGCTGAAGACTGTACAGAAGGAGCTGAGGTGGAAAATCAGAGAGGGGAAAAACAGCTACAGGAAGAGGATGGAGTAACAGCTGCTGCAGAGGAACGCCAGACTCCCAGGTCTGACGACACCTTGTCCCTCACAACCAACCAGGTGAGGAGGGAGCTGCAGAAGTGTAAGGCGAGGAAAGCGGCGGGTCCAGATGGCATCAGCTCGAGGCTCCTCAAATCCTGTGCGGATCAGCTGTTTGGGATTGTGGAGCTTCTACTCAACCTGAGCCTGAATCAAGGGAGGGTACCACAACTGTGGAAGACGTCCTGTGTGGTCAGGATCAGCCATCTTCTATGGTGTGGCCTGCTGGGGCAGCAGCATCTCGGCTGCTGACAGGAAGAGACTGAACAGACTGGTAAGGAAGGCCAGCTCTGTCCTGAGGAGTCCTCTGGACACTGTGGAGGTGGTGGGAGACAGGAGAATGGCAGCCAAGCTGTCCTCCCTGCTGGACAATGTGTCCCACCCCTCCAGGACACCCTGTCCTCACTGCGCAGCTCCTTCGGCGACAGGCTGCTGCACCCCACCTGTCACACGGAGAGATACCGCAGGTCCTTCCTTCCTGCAGCGGTCAGACTATACAACCAGCACAGCCCCTAGTAGTTAAGCATGCAAGGTGTGTGGAAGTGGTTGAAAAGAAATGACTCGACAGAAGAAAAATTGAGGTGCTTATCCTAACACTCCAAAAGTGCAAGTTGCTGAGTTTGTGTTTACACACCGAGTATTTTAGAAGCCCTATAATCACCGCAGAAATACAAATAAAAAAGTGTGCATAGATAAATGTTCACATCATTTCTGCTCTTGATAACACCAGCAGAACGACGAGGCATCGGGGAGGAGAGCTACATGTCATCTTGTACCAACATTCCGACATCATCATTGTTAATGTCATAATTATGTCTCCAAAATATCCCACTTGGCCTACATTGACATTCTCAGAGCCATTGAAGTCAGAGAACAATTCCTCCCAGAAATAAGCAGCTTTTTTGTTCTAGTCTCATGAGACTTTTTATTTATACAACTGTCATCTATTTATGTTGCAAACACACACTTAGAAGCCCCCCAACCCCCCGGAGAGCTGCCCTCTACTCCCTGTATCCCGTGAGAGTAAGGTCGGTCACGAACCAGCCCAATCCTCAGGGGGAATCGCCACGTAAGACTGCCACCCGTCTCACATCAGGCTTTAGTTGCAAATTAAATTTAGCCGTAGACAAACAAACCTCAAAGACCGTATCTGAGAGCCATCAAATGAAGAATAGCTTGTCTCCCTCATTACCTCAGACGTGACGGAGTGCCAGGCCATCGGTCACCTGCCACTCGCTTGTCAACAGCGCCTCAAAGCCCGTCTCACACCTCCTCCGACCCGCTGAGAACTCATCTTCACTTCACACACACAGGCCCGTGGCTGCTGCATTGTGGGAAACAGTCACCCTGCGTATGAATAAATCACACTTCTGACTTGAGACTGTTTTCCAAAAAAGTGGTGACTTGTCAGATCTGCAGTCTGGGAGATGAAAGGGAGGATTTGTCAAGCACAGCGCCTCATCACTTGCATGGCATGTCTGTGCATTATTGCATATGTGACCACGCCATCAAAATCCGACACATTAACCCCAAATCACATTTTGAGTTGTATACACTTTTAAAAAAAATGATATTCGTAGCTTTCTAATGATGTCCATACTGTTTGTTCTCCAAATATTCATCCAAATACTGTATGTCAAATTGTTCAAGGTTCTTTATTTAGTCATACGAACATAGCTACAGTGTAGTTATGCCGATGAAAATCTTGTGTCACAGGCTTCTCCAACAGTGCAACACAAAACACAGATAAACAGACAAATATAGTGCAAGTAAATAGTAAATAGTAATACAAAAAGAAAAATAGTTTAATAAAAGTGCAATAAGAGTATATATGCAAGTTATTGAAATATGATATATAGGTAAATCCATCCATCCATCTTCTCCCGCTTATCCGTGGTCGGGTCGCGGGGGTAGCAGTTCCAGCATAGAGCCCCAAACTTTCTTTTCCCTGGCGACATCAACCAGCTCTAACTGGGGGATCCCAAGGCGCTCCCAGGCCAGCGAAGAGATATAATCCCTCCACCTGGTCCTAGGTCTACCCCTTGGTCTCTTCCCAGCTGGACGTGCCTGAAACACCTCCCTAGGGAGGCGCCCAGGTGGCATCCTAACTAGGTGCCCGAACCACCTCAACTGGCTTCTTTCGACGCGAAGGAGGAGCGGCTCAACTCCGAGTCCCTCCCTGATGACCGAACTTCTCACCTTATCCCTAAGGGAGAAACCAGCCTCCCGGCAGAGGAAACCCATCTCGGCCGCTTGTATCCGCGATCTCGTTCTTTCGGTCATGACCCATCCTTCATGACCATAGGTGAGGGTAGGAATGAAAATGGCCCGGTAGACAGAGAGCTTTGCCTTCTGGCTCAGCTCCCTTTTCGTCACAACGGTGCGGTAAAGCGACTGCAGTACCGCTCCCGCTGCTCCGATTCTCCGGCCCATCTCACGCTCCATTGTTCCCTCACTCGAGAACAAGACCCCGAGATACTTGAACTCCTTCACTTGGGGTAAGGACTCATTCCCTACTTGGAGTGGACAGTCCATCGGTTTCCTGCTGAGAACCATGGCCTCAGATTTGGAGGTGCTGATCCTCATCCCAGCTGCTTCACACTCGGTTGGAACCGATCCAGTGAGTGCTGAAGGTCGCAGACCGATGAAGCCATTAGAACCACATCATCTGCAAAAAGCAGTGGTGCAATCCTTAGTCCACCGAACTGCAGACCCCCTCCCCCATGACTACGCCTCGAAATCCGATCCATGTATATTACAAACAGGATTGGTGACAAAGCGCACCGGAAATGGGTCCGACTTACTGCCGAGGACCCGGACACAGCTCTCGCTTTGGGAGTACAGAGATTGGATGGCCCTGAGTAGAGACCCCCTCACCCCATACTCCCGCAGCACCTCCCACAGTAACTCCCTGGGAACTCGGTCATACGCCTTCTCCAAGTCTAGAAAACACATGTAGACCGGATAAGCGGACTCCCAGGCCCCCTCCAGGATCCTTGCGAGAGTAAAAAGCTGATCCGTCGTTCCACGACCAGGACGGAATCCGCATTGTTCCTCCTCAATCTGAGGTTCGACAATCGGCCTGACCCTCCTTTCGAGTACCTTGGAGTAAACTTCCCCGGGGAGGCTGAGTAGTGTGATGCCTCTGTAATTGGCACACACCCTCTGATCCCCCTTTTTAAAAAGGGGAACCACCACCCCGGTCTGCCACTCCTTCGGTACCGTTTCCGACTTCCACGCAACGTTGATGAGACGTGTCAACCATGACAGTCCCTCAACACCCAGAGCCTTCAGCATTTCCGGGCGGATCTCATCCACCCCCGGGCTTTGCCACTGTGGAGTTGTTTGACGACCTCAGTGACCTCCCCCCGGGAGATTGGTGTTGATCCCCCGTCATACTCCAGCTCTGCCTCTAACATAGAGGGCGGAGTTGTCGGGTTCAGGAGTTCCTCAAAGTGTTCCTTCCAACGCCCTAACACTCCATCAGTTGAGGTCAACAACGTCCCATCCTTACTGTACACAGCTTGGATGGTTCCCTGCTTCCCCCTCCTGAGGTGTCGGACAGTTTTCCAGAACAACTTTGGTGCCGCCCGAAAGTCCTTCTCCATGTCTTCTCCGAACTTCTCCCACACCCGCTGCTTTGCCTCGGCCACGGATGAGGCTGCTGCCCTTCGGGCCTGTCGGTACCTTGGAACTGCCTCGGGAGTCCCCCGGGATAACAAATCCCTGAAGGCCTCCTTCTTCAGTCGGACTGCTTCCCTGACCACCGGTGTCCACCAGGAGGTTCGAGGGTTACCGCCCCTTGAGGCACCTAGGACCTTGAGACCACAGCTCCCCGCCGCGGCTTCGGCAATAGAGGCTTTGAACACCGACCACTCTGGTTCAATGTCCCCAACCTCCACAGGAATGCCCGAAAAGCTCCGCCGGAGGTGCGAGTTGAAGGCCTCCTGGACTTGGGCCTCCTCCAGACGTTCCCAGTTCACCCGAACTACACGTTTGGGCTTACCAGGTCTATCCAGAGGCTTCCCCCGCCACTCGACCCAACTCACCACCAGATGGTGATCAGTTGACAACTCCGCCCCTCTCTTTACCCGAGTGTCCAAAACATACGGCCTCAGGTCCGATGATACGATAACGAAATCGATCATGGACCTTCTGCCTAGGGTGCTCTGGTACCACGTACACTTATGAGAATCCTTATGTTCGAACATGGTGTTTGTTATGGCCAATCCATGACTAGCACAGAAGTCCAGTAACAAACCACGACTCCGGTTCAGATCAGGGGGGCCGTTCCTCCCAATCACGCCCCTCCAAGTGTCTCCATCATTGCCCACATGTGCGTTGAAGTCTCCCAGCAAGATTAAAGAGTCCCCTTCAGGAGCCCCATACAGGACTCTTTCCAGGGTCTCCAAGAAGACCGTATACTCTGAACTGCTGTTGGGTGCATAAGCACACACAACAGTCAGAGTGTTCCCCCCCATAACCCGCAGGCGTAGGGATGCGACCCTCTCGTCCACTGGGGTAAACTCCAACAACGAAGCACCTAACCGGGGACTTGTGAGTATCCCCACACCCGCCCGGCGCCTCACACCTTGAGCAACTCCGGAGAAGAATAGAGTCCAACCCCTATCCAGAAGTAAGGTTCCAGAGCCGACGCTGTGCGTAGAGGTGAGCCCAACCAGATCCAACTGGTACCGCTCCACCTCCCGCACAAGCTCCGGCTCCTTCCCCCCCAGAGAGGTGACGTTCCACGTCCCCAAAGCCAGCTTCTGCCGCCCGGGTCTGGTCCGTCGAGACCCTCCTCTTTCACTGCCACCCTTCTGGCAGCGCACCCGACCCCATCGTTGTTTCCCGTAGGTGGTGGGCCCGCGGGACGGAGAAGCGGAGGTGTTGCCCACGTTGCCTTTTCGGGCTGGGCTCCGTGGCAAGCCCGGCCACCAGACGCTTGCCGACGAGTCCTCCTTCTGGGCCTGGCTCCAGAAAGGGACCCCGGGCTTCCTCCGGGCCGGGTATCCTCACTTCTTGGTTTTTCTTTCATGACACACTCTGTCACTCTGGTTGGCCTCTAATGATGCTGCTGTCTTTTAATATATGATTATTTCTCTGCTCCTAGTTCAACATTCATCTCCCCATCATGTTGATTTGAATCCGAAGTTCTGAACATGAGCCCGCCCCACTCGACCTTCTGAGCCAATCACAGCGAGATAATGACCTGCCTTCGCCACTATACTTTCTCTCACACATACATACATTCTGCTCTTGCATACATATACTGTATATTGTTTTCAGACATGCATATATTATGTATAATATTAAATGTAAACATTGAATGAATGTGCAAGAGAGCAAAATGTATAAATATGAGCGATATTTAACAGAAAATGAGAAAGGCCATGACCGTGAAAACATAAAAAAGAGAGTGTCGATAAGCTGAACGTAGGTGGCGAAAAACAAATCTCCAGGTTCATTTTAAAATCTATAAAGAGAGACTTGGCTTTTATAATTTGGAATTGAAAATTGCAGGAGAGTCTTTCTTCTCTTGACATAATTGCCAAAAACAAAAACAATGCACATGCCTTGTTTGCTACCGTCGACAGACTAACTAACCCCTCAGTGTCAGTAGCTTCTGAATTTCTATCTACCAGGGCCTGCAATGAATGTGCCTCCTTCTTCACTGACAACATTCAGAAAATCAGACAAGCAGTCAGTGCCTCTGATCAGGTAAAGCAAATGTTTTGTCTCCGTGTCCACCTAATATCAATTCAAACACCATGACACAATTCCATCAGATTAATGATAAAAACCTGGAGGACATTATACAACTTCTGAAATCCTCCTCCTGCTGCCCTGATATTATTCCAACAGAATTTTTCAAAAATGTTTTTCATTGTATGGCCTCAGATCTACTTCATTTAGGAAGTAAGTCTCTTCACTCAGGTGTTTTTCCACAGGCCCTGAAAACTGCAGTCATTAAACCGCTCTAAAAAAAAGAATAATCTAGATGCTTCAGTAATGAACTATTACAGGCCCATATCAAACCTCCTATTTCTAGGTAAAATCATTGAAAAAGTTGTTTTTCAACAGTTGAGTAATTTCTTGCATTTAAATAACTGTTTTGATGTGTTCCAGTCAGGCTTTCGTCCAAACCACAGCACTGAGAGTGCTCTTGTAAAGGTCTTTAATGACATCCACTTAAACACAGACAGTGGCAGAACTTCAGTGTTAGTATTATTAGATCTCAGTGCTGCGTTTGACACTGTTGACCACAACATATTACTCGACCGACTGGAAAACTGGGTGGGACTTTCGGAAACAGATCTAAATTGGTTTGAATCCTACTTAAAGGACAGAAACAACTTTGTTTCTATTGGTAAATACTAGGGCTGTCAGTCGATTCAAATATTTAATCGCGATTAATCGCATGATTGTCCATAGTTAATCGTGATTAATCGCAAATTAATCGCACATTTTTGATCTGTTCTAAATGTACCTTAGAGGAATATTTTTCAAGTTTTTAATACTCTTATCAACATATGAGTGGACAAATGGTTTTTGGAGCCAAGGCAGAACGTATAAAAGTTAGCGCTGAGCTTCAGTCTGCAATGTTCAAAACAACAGAGAAAGCCAGAAATCTAGGTGTAGTCATGGACTCTGACCTGAGTTTCAACAGTCACATTAACACAGTTACTAAATCAGCCTACTATCACCTAAAGAACATATCTAGGATTAAAAGACTAATGTCACAGCAGGATTTGGAAAAACTTGTCCATGCTTTTATCTTCAATCCAATCCAATCCACTTTATTTGTATAGCACAGTTTAAAAACAGAGGGTTTGCCAAAGTGCTTCACAATGAACATAACATTATAATAAAATATAATATTACACGAATAGATAAAAAAAAAAGCACACATAAGAATAAAAACAAGGCACATAAGGCCATGGACAGACAGTGAAAGCATACAAATAGGTATGACATAGCTCAGCTCAGACTGACTGGTAAGCGAGGGAAAATAGGTGGGTTTTTAGGCGGGACTTAAAAGCTTCAAGAGTGGGCGACAATTTAACATGAGGGGGCAGGTCGTTCCAGAGCCTGGGGGCTACCGATGAGAACGCTCGGTCTCCCCTGGTCTTTCTCTTTGTTTTTGGGACTACAAGCAGCAGCTGATCAGCCGACCTCAAAGCCCTTGAGGGGGTGTACACCTGTAAGAGGTCGGAGATGTACTCTGGGGCCAGCCCATTAAGAGATTTAAAAACAAACAATAAAATCTTAAAATGGACTCTAAAATGGACAGGAAGCCAGTGGAGCGAAGCCAGAACTGGTGTGATGTGGTCAAACTTGCGGGTTCCTGTGAGCAGCCGCGCCGCAGCGTTTTGTACCAGCTGCAGGCGGGCTAGCGAAGTCTTATTTAGGCCGGCATAAAGTGCATTACAATAATCTAAACGAGTTGAAACAAAGGCATGAATTACACGCTCAAAGTTTAAAAAGGATAAAACCGGTTTGATTTTGGACAGGAGCCTCAAGTGATAAAAACTGGATTTAACCACAGAGTTTATCTGTTTATCTAATTTAAAAGCACTGTCGATTTTGACACCCAGATTTGTGACCATGGGTTTTGCATACTGTTGCAGGGAACCCAGGTCAATGGAAGGGACATCACCATTTGGTCCAAACACAATTACCTCCGTTTTGCTCTCATTTATATTTAAAAAGTTTAGCGCCATCCAGGCCTTTATGTCATTAAGACAGTCAACCAGGGGCATCAGAGAGCTAGTGTTTTTTCTTAGGGGTAGATATAATTGGGAGTCGTCCGCATAAAGGTGGTAGGAGACGCCATATTTTCTAAAAATCAGTCCAAGGGGGAGAAGGTATAAGGAAAATAAAATAGGCCCCAAAATAGAACCTTGGGGAACTCCACAGGATAAGGGGGCAGAAGAGGATGTAAAGTCACCAAGCGTAACAGAGAAAGATCTCTTGGACAGATAGGACCTGAACCACTCTAAGGCAGCGCCCCTGATACCCACACAGTGCTCTAGACGAGAGATAAGGATGGAGTGGTCAATCGTATCAAAAGCAGCTGTGAGGTCTAAGAGCATAAGGATGGCAGAGTCACCAGAGTCTGTCGTGACCAGGAGGTCATTGAACACTCTTAGAAGGGCAGACTCAGTACTGTGAAGCGCTTTAAAACCGGATTGAAAAATATCGAAAATATTGTGTGCATGTATAAAAGACTGCAGCTGTAAGAGTACGGTTTTCTCCAATATCTTTGAAATAAAAGGAAGCTTCGAGATGGGTCTGTAATTAGAGAGGACAGAAGTAGACTGGACTACTGTAATGGTGTCTTTACAGGTCTCACTAAAAGATATATTAGAAAGCTGCAGCTAATTCAGAACGCTGCTGCCCGAGTCCTCACTAACACTAAGAAAGTGGATCACATCACTCCTGTTCAAAATACTGCTGCTGGTTTATAAAGCATTGAATGGTTTTGGCCCAAAATACATTTCTGACCTACTGCTAAATTATGAACCATCCAGAACTCTCAGGTCTTCAGGGACTGGTCAGCTTTCTGTCCCCAGAGTCAGAACTAAACATGGTAAAGCAGCGTTCAGTTGTTATGCTCCAAATATCTGGAACAAACTCCCAGAAACCTGCAGGTCCGCTGCAACTCTGACTACTTTTAAATCCAGACTAAAGACTTTTCTTTTTGCCGCTGATTTTAATTGATATATTCATATCTTAAACTGCACTGTAACTTGTATTATCTTTGCTTTTAAGTGAGTGTTTTTAAATGTCATTGTATTTCATTGCTTTTAAATAATGTTTCTTAATGCTTTTAATGTCTTTCATTTTTGTAAAGCTCTTTGAATGGCCTCGTGTTGAAAGGTGCTGTATAAATAAACTTTCCTTGCCTTATAATATATGAATGTGTGCATTGAAATATGATAATATGAGAGCAAAATATATGAATGTAAATATATGTGTGAGAGTGAAAATATATGTATGTAAAAGGAGAATGTATGTCTGTGAGAGGACAAGTATGAATTACGGCCTGTACGGCCCCTCATAGAAAACCCTTTGTCCCGGACCCTGCCGTGTTACTATCAGCCTGTCATTCATTATTTCAGCGAGACGTATGGAGGGAGTCACCATGTCTTTATAAACTTCACAAATGTATTCATATTCTGAATATGTTAATAAAAGGTTCGCATTCTGAAAAGAGTTATTGACCTAATCTACATTCTCGAATGAAAGTTATTTTTAAAGATCGGGTCACAAATATCTATGTTTTCTAATATGTGATTTTTTTCTTACCTCTGATATCGGCCTTACACCCTGAAAGGATGCATAGTAAAAACTGTGCACAGTGTGTCTTCTAAGAGCTTAGTTTTGGTCTTCTCTGATTGGCTAAGTTTAAACCTAAGTATCTATTTAACTGTGGGTACTTTGTGTGCAAGGTCATTTCATTTTCTTATCCGTCTCTGTGCCTTTCATCAGAGCCGATTAAAAACATTGCCGCCACACACGTACTGATCAATGCTATCTGGCGGCTGATGAAACAGGAGTGTGATCGCCCATGGAAATACTGTGTTAAGTTCCATGTGAGCTAGGACTCCCGGCGGGGGGTCAACTTCATCAGCTCTAACTCCAACTCTCAGTGGTAACGGTGGGCTGGTAGATCCTGTCAATAACTTCCTTTGACCGGCCTGCACAGCTGCAGGAGCTCGCTTTGAAGAACATCACAACAGCTGAAGGATTCGCACACACGCACACACACACACACACACACACACACACACACACACACACACACACACACACACACACACACACACAAGATCATACACATAGCTAGCACGCACACGTTATCATTACTCATCTGGAGATTATATTGCACAACTCCTTGTTACACAATGACTTCACATACTATGGGGAAGTTAGCAGACAGTGGTCAAAAGGCAAGGCAACTTTATTTATATTGTACCTTTCAACACAAGGCAATTCAAAGTGCTTTGGAAAAATGAAAAACACTAGGAGCATATATATATATAGTGCAAGGCAAGTGCAATAAACCCTCGTTAAATTCATGCTTTATTTTTTTACTCAATTTATTTACAATTGGCAAACAGTACCAGCTACTCTTTAATTGTATATGGTCACTTCTTAAAAAAAATATACTGCTACTTTTAATTTTTTATTATTAATAAAGTGGCCATAATTCGTTATTTTTAACGGTAAAAACACATTAATAAAAAGTTACAGTTCAGTCTAATA